>NW_024802937.1:442741-489558 GCF_019175285.1 Sceloporus undulatus
GAGAGAGAGAGAGAGAGAGATGGTGAAGATTTGGTTAACCTTTGATGTTTTTAAAGAAATTTTTAAAAACAATAAGACTTTTAAAAATCATTTTTAAAAAATTTAAAAATTTGGACATTTTAATTTTAATTTTTAGGGTGGGCATCTCCTTTCTGGGGCTTCTCCAGAGCCCATTTCTGCCAAAAAGAGGGCATTTGAGGAGCAGTGGTGTCACCTCCCCCCTTTAGAGTGTGACCTGGAATGAAATCCAGGAAGTTGAATTCGTGTTAAGTACTATGTTTGTATGTCATGTATTTATTTGTTTTCACTGTTTGTATTATTGAGGTTGATATGTGTTTAATAAAAGTGTTAAATAAAAAATAGAGTATTGCCTGGTGCGATCCGCACCCCTCCACCCCTAGTGACGTCACTGGGTTAGTCCAACCAGGATAAATGCTTTGAATCAATTAATGAATTGTGAGACAATATATAGCTAAGTCCCACTGATTCAGTCTATCTACAGTGGTACCCCGGGTTACGAAATTAATTCGTTCCGCGGTTAATTTCGTAACCCGAAATACCTTCGTAAGCCGAATTCCCATAGGCGCTAATGGAAAAATAGCTCTCTGCTGCCCTCCGGTGGCGGAAAATAGCGCCGCGGTTTTTTCGTAACCCGAAGAAACCTTCGTAAGCCGAAGCAATAAATCCCTATGGGATTTTTTCGTATCCCGAAAAATTCGTAACCCGGCGCATTCGTATCCCGGGGTACCACTGTACTTTAAATGAGACTAATAAGAGGTTCCAGACCACTGACTTCAGTGGGGCATTCAAATAATGGTGCTTGAATAAAGTATTACCTGCAGAATTTTATAATGAAGAACTGAAGTTGCTTTATTCCTCTTACCTCCCATTCCCTTTTTGAGGTAATATGTTTCAGATTGTATGCTTGAAGGCAAGAATTTCTGATAACTCTGGATGAAGAGCAAAATAAAATAAATGTGCAAATAGATAAATAAAAGTTGATAGTTTTGAGGACATGATTTGCAAAAGTTCTATGGTGGAAAGTCCAGATAAATGTTGCTTCTTCCCACTGCATCAATATTAGTCTAGAATGTGAAAACCAAGACAGAGTCCATAATATCTTATTCCCAACTTCCATTTACCACTTAGGGTAAGAGGCAATGGCCTAAAATCTGTTGATTAGGCCCAACTAGAATGAGGCCTTTGGATCAATTGATGACTTGGATCAACATTTTTGTGTGCCTTCAGGTTGTTTCCAACTTATGGTGACCCTAACACAGGATATTCTGGAGCTGAGAGTGTGTGATTTATCTAAGGTCACCCAGTGGGTTTCTGTGGCCAAGTGGTGAACGGAATCCTGGTCTCCAGAGAGTAGTCCAATGCTCAAACTCCTACTCCACTACCTTTCCAGTCAACATTACCCTAAATCCAACTGATTCAGTGTCTCCTCTCTTGTCAAGAATAATTATATAAGAATTCAGACTAAGTCCAAAGCTTGAAAAGTTGCTTTTTGGACTATAATTCCCAGAATCACTTGTGAGTTGGGTATGCTGTCTGAGAGTTCTGGGAACTGTAATCCAAAAAAATATAAATTTTCTCAGGTTCTGTATACAACTCTAGTTAGTGAAGGACTTTTGCAGACTTTTTACATGTTGTAGGCTGCTAGCTTCCTCTTTGCCCTTTCGATATTCACTGATTCCATATGCCAGCCCTTTGCCTTAGGTATACACTAAAAACAAAACTGAAGCTTTGTAAAGTACAAAGCCTATAGCAATTGATACTGACTCAGGCACGTTACAGACTGCCTCTTTGGGGTGGCCTGTAGGCACTCCTTTCCCTGCCGGATTGGGGCCTCAGCTGCCAGAGCAGCAGCCTCTGAGGCCCCGATCCGCCACTTTCCAGGCCGTGGGGAAGCTGCAAAAGGCCGCTTCCCTGCAGCCTGGAAAGGGGATGTCCTTGGGGCTTCATGCCCCAAGGACACGTGACGGCGGCGGGGAGGAGGAAAAAGGGGCCGCTTGGCCCCTTTCTCCCTTGTGTTGCTGGCACAGCCGTCTAAAGGCTGCACCAGCGACACAAATCGCGGAAGGAGCTCCGTTTTGGAGCTCCTCCTAGCACCGCAGAAAGGGCTCTCTATGCGTCCTTGCGCGGCGCAAAGACGTTACGTCTGCACCGCCATGTTTGGAGGCGGCATGTTCATGACGTTGTAATGGCAACCCCTATGTGTATAGGGCGCCGCCATTTTGTACGTCCTGGGGACGTACTAGGGTTAGGTGCGTGCGTAAGGCACGCACTTTCCCTAACACTAGTACGTCCCCAGGACGTATTTTACACCCATCTGTATTGGGCCTCAGTGAAGTGTTGGGAACAGGTTATGGTAACAAGGCTTTTTTCTTTTGCATACAACCTCTTGAAATTGTGTCAGTTCGGGGGGGAAAACAACAGCAAATAGCATGTCAGAGATCAAATTCATTCACACTTTCTTGCTTATTCTCACAAGCACTGTGATAAAGTTCTGACAGGCCATTGGTCAAAGAGGCACAATATAGGAAATAATTTTCCTGAGGGCATGACAATTCTTATTTTGCTCATCTGCTTAAATCAAGTTCATTTCTCAGGGCAATGCTTTTTGATGATATTTCTACTCCACTGCTCCCCACATTTCTGTACAGGGTCCCTATGAAAGTGTGATGTGCAAACAGACATTACATCTTACCCTGAATGGAAAATGCAGCCATCTCCCAACATTGGTCAGAGTGTTTTTTTCAACATTATTATATCCTGCTGAACTACATGGCAGCAACTAAAGCAACCTAATTGAGATGTCACTTTAAACTTCATCCTCTTTCCGACTTGGGATAAAAAGAATTCGACAAACACCTCATAGGGATTGATTTTACTGATGCTGTGTTTGCACAGGGCAAAATACTTTGGGAAAGGCCTGAAGTATTCTGCCCTTTGTGATGCTGGGTGGCTGCTCACATGCATGTCCTACTGTGCTGCCTGCTGCTACTCCATGTCATTCCTTCTAAGGATGAAAACAAGGCTCCTACCCTCAATTAGATAGCTGAGCACTTTACTCTGACCTCAGAGATAGCAACATGTGGAAGCATGATGCACAGTGGGATACATTGCAAACAGCCCCCTGGTATCTCAAACTGTGATTCCCCAGGTGTTTTGGACTTCAACTCTCAGAAGCCCCAGCCAGCTTAATCAACAGGCAGGAATTCTGGAAGCAGAAATCCAAAACATCTGGTGGACCAGAGTTTGGGAATTACTGTATAGCAGATGGATACCACTGGATGCAGCCTTGTCTTGTATCATGATATAACTCAAGTAAATTTTTTTTTTGAAAAGAGAAAGATAACTATTTTTACATAGTGATGACTGGTTGCTTCCATATCAGTGAGGGAGTGAACACATTCTAAATTTTGGCCTGAACTTTTAGTGCCCCCCCCCCCATAGGTTCATTGCCTTTGATAGCTCTTTTAACATTTGGACTAAAAGACAGAGTAGAAACCACACCATTGTCCAGGGAGCTGCCAGCCACCACTGTTTTTATGTGTATATTAAAACAAACATGATCTCGCTAAGAACTACACTGCTAAATATTGAACAGCTTGTTAGAAAGAGCAATGCAAAATGCAAATATAGTTACGCATGTTTGACGTACCCTGCATTGTATAAAAACAATCAACCCTAAAGCTATCTTAGAAAAGTATCTTTCCTGCCTTTGCCATTTCTTTCTTGGGGAAAGTCTGCAGACAGGATGCCTTTCCTTTTCCTCTTCCTTTCCCCCAGCTTCCATCTCAGCTCTTGTCTGAAGAAGAATTTCCTGTGTAACAGTTTTTAAACTATTGCACCTGGTGAGCTGTTCAGCAAATCCTCCTGTGACTGTGTTTGGAGTGTGATGGAGATGCTGCAAGGTCATTACATGTCTGTTATTCATGTGTCTCAAAACGTCTGGAGGGAGAACTAAAGTAAAATTCTGTTGGGCTCTGTGGGAATGATGTTTTAAATGAACACTGGAAACACAGTTAAGAACTTTACAGCAATCTGAGTTCTAAAATGGGTAACAACAACAACATAAACATATCCAAAGGAAGACTAGAAAGAGAAACAGCTGAATTGAACTGTATTCACAAATTCCAGTCTGTTGGAGGAGGCATGAACAAAGACAATGGCTTTATGGCTCACTACATGCATTACTAGAGTCCTTGCTACTGCATATGTAATGAAAGAAATCTTCTTAGAAAAGGTTTTGAACCCAAGAAAATAGACTTTTGGTAAGTAGATTTATTGCTTGCTCACATCAACCTAACCACTGTAAAGGTCTGAAAGAATTGTATCACCTCACCCAGCTCTTTCAAATTTAGAGCAAGAAACATAATTTGCATCTTTTTGGCTCCTATTCCATCCCACTCCCACAACTGTGTAAATGTGCTTTATATTCTGGGGCCTGGAGATCACTCTGTACTGAATCTGAAGAAGTGGGCTTGCATCCATGAACACTTATGCACTAAGGCTGTATCTGCACTGCAGAAATAATGCAGTTTAACTACCATGGCAGAATGCTATGGAATTTGGGGATTTGTAGTTTGTTGTGGTACCAGAGCACTCTGACACAAAAGGCTAAAAATCTAGCAAAACCACAAAAGTCAGAAGAATCCTGTCTTCTCGAGCCTACACAGGGCCTAGTAGTTCCCACAGGGCAAAGCTTAAAGCACGGGGGGGGGGAGTACATAATTCCACTACCAAGAATTTGACCTTCTACCCCCCCCCTTGAAACATTATCTAACTCAAGGTGATATCGGACAAAATTCTTCCTTTCTGGAAAACAGCATCTCAGGTCAGTCACTCTCCTCTCCAGCTGTCCTCACCTCTCTCTCTCTCTCTCTCTCTCTCTCTCAAAAAAAATAAGAGCACACAAATCCTTTCTTTACGATTCTTTATCCATTGCATTAAAGCAGTTAATCCATAGAGATTATGCCAACATCTTTCTCATAGTGAAATGCTTGAATGATATCTGTATCTGATGCCCAGGCATTTTACAGTGAGAAATGTGCCAAATTCTTGCTTCTATAATACTGGAAATGTACAAATTAAAATCACGTACAGTATGCACACCTGCATTTACTACTTCCTAGAACACTTACAAACCAGCAGGAAGCTTCTATGCTCAGGCTTATCAGTTATTATGTGTGAATTTGGCAGAGCCAGTGCACAACATTTTGAGGCATAAGACAAAGAACAAAAATGGTGCATCCTCCCATTCCATGCATGAAAACCAAGTAAACTGGTGGGTAAAGGTTTCTTTAGTGCTGGAAGTGGGGCAGCATTTTCTTCTACATTTGAACTAGCCATAGCCTAGTTTAGAACATGCAGGGCTGACCACATGGCACACAGGAACGTAGCCGGAGGGGGGGGGGTTCTTGGGGTCCAGACCCCCCCTTCCATTAGAAAAATGAATGGTGTGTGCTGCTGCGCCGCTGCACCCAAGCCCCATTATAATGGTGGCACTTAGTCTGGACCCCCCCTTCCTAAAATCCTAGCTACGTCCCTGTGGCACACAGCTCATCTCACCTCTAATACTTGTCCTAGAGCTTTGCCTCCCTGCATCTGGCAGCAGAGCTGCCTATAGACAGAGACAGCTCTAGAATATGGGACTAGCAAACCTATTGGTGGCAATGGCTAAAATAAGCAGTAGACTATGAACTTTATCGCATGGGGCTCCAGCATGGATGGAAAACGGTCCAAAAGGAGCCTGGCAGGGAAAGGAATGAGTGGGGGACGCATTTTACCGCACACACACAACTCCCTCACTCATTCCATTCCCCTCTCTTCCGCTCCCAATCCATCTGCAGAGGAGGTGATTTTTGAGAACTGTTTCGAACAGTTCTCAAAAATTGCCCCCTCTGGAACGTATGGGGAACAGAACGGAAGGAGTGAAGGACTTGTGTGTGCAGTAAAATGCGTCTCCCACTCGTCCCTCACTCGTTCCGTTCTGTTCTGAGAGCGGTCTTGTGCGATAAAGTTCTATGTTAGAGATGCCAGTTGTTGCCAGTTTCATTCTTGCAGGCAAAGACAAATAATTTCTGTAGTTTTCTTGAAACAAAAACTTTTTTTCTCCTGTGGTGTTCTTTCTTTTTTTGTATGCTATTGAGTGTTCTAGGGGAATGTTCTGTGCTGAGATGTACTAGGTTTTTATCCACAAACAAAAAGCAAATGAACAAAACAAAACAAAACCAAAAAACCCAACCTAACTCTACCCAAAACCTCAGATTTAGTAGGGCAGAAAGTATCTTTCACCCAGAAAAAACTACATATATTTATTACCAGAATAATTATCTGCAGTATTTCAGAATGTGAGAACATCAGAAAATTGCACAAAAATCTCACTGCTGTATTACTGTTTCCAGTAGTATTTCTGAACCATTTAGAAACCTTTTTTCTTCGGTGGGAAATGAATAACAACAAATATTCATTCTTTTCTTAGGTGATGCACAGAAATACAAATCTAGCTTCCAGTTCTGTAACAATCTAAACAGCTAATTGTTTTTATATAGGCTTGCCATAACCCGGCTGCCCCCGTGAAATTCACGGATTGGAGTGTTTAAACCGTTTCCCGCCCGTTTTGCCCATTCATTCCCGGGTTCCTGCTGACTCCAGGCCAGATTTTGTCAATCTCCAGTCAAGACTTTTGACTGACAAGCTCTGCTTGCCTGGAAGAAGGCAGGATTGGCTCCTTCTCCGCATGTGACCCCCTTAGTCACGCCTCCTCCTCCTCCTCTTCAGCCAAGATGTCTGCCTCCAGGGAGAAGGAGAAGGAGCATGGCAGGGGCTTCCTGGTCTGGCAGCCTCCTTTGTCCCCAAGGGCTGCTGAGCACCAAGGCAAAAGGCAGGCACAAGGGACTCCCTTTAAAGTCTGTTCTTTTTTTTCCCTTTCCTTTGGGGCTCCTCTCTGCTCTGCAGGTGGCTATGGTTTCTGGGAGAGAGGAGGAAGGGGGAAGGAGGAGGGAGAAAAAGCCCCAGGCGTCTCTCTCCTCCATCTAAGGCAGCCTCCTCTTCTTCCTCCTCCTCCTCCTTTTCTTCCCCCTTCTTCTTTTCTTTCCTCCTCTTTTCCCTGGAGGACCCAAGGGTTGTTGTGTCTTTGCCTGATCCTGCAGACTGTCATTTGTTTATACTTTCTAATCTGCCTCTACATGAACTTATCATGTGTTTTAAATTTGAATTTTGTCATTGTGCTGGCCAAATGGCCATAATAAAGTTATTCTTATTATTTCCTCCTCTTCCCCTCTTCCTCCTCTTCTGTTGTAATTGTGTAGAGTTCCCTTGGCATAGTTTCTTCAAAGGAGGAGAGGATTGCCTTTACGTTCTCCTAAGAGGCTGAGAGAGTGTGACTTGCCCAAGGTCTCCCACTGGGTTTGCAGGGCCATTCTGGCTCCTCCAATTCTCTAGCCACCAAGCCAGCCCCCTCTTCTTCCCTCCTTCTTCTTTTCTTTCCTCCTCTTCTGTTGTTTTTGTTGTAGCTATTGTGTGCCTTCAACTCTTTTCTGACCTATGGCAGCCCTGTCTGGATGTGGGAATTGTAGTTTGCAGAATGGCTGTGGCACCAGAGACTTAGAACTGAAAAGCACTTCAAGACCACAATAAGGCAAACCTATCCTGGGGTTTCTTAGCAAGATTGTATTCTGAAGAGGTTTGCTGCCTGACCTCTCATCTCTCCTTGAGGCTGAGAGGGTGGAGAGTAGGACTTGCCCATACTCTATTTGTTAATTCCAACCTTTTGGAACTTCTAGTATTGTCATTATGATTCTTCACATAATGGTCTACCTTTCAGGATTACACTTGTCAAGAATGTTCACACATATTAAAATATTCTATGCTAACAAATTGGACACACAAGTGCAGTAACAGCCAAAATCTACTATGCAGTGATACCTATATAGTACCAACCAAAATGCACAAAATATATCATGCAAGCTTTCAAAGCTCCACTGACATCTTCATTAGGCAAAAGTGTTAAAAATCTAACAGAAGCAAGCAAGAAAGAGAAAATGATAGTGTAAATGTGCTATGTGTGTGTGTGTTTTAGAATTGATGTGTGTGTGTGGCCAGAAAGGGAATTACATTCCTGACATCTGTCCAGGAATAATGTCAAAATGTCCTCCATTTTGATCATGCCTAAGAAACATGCATTTAGATTAACATTTTTTTTAAAATCACCATTTTTTGCGTGTCCTCCATTTTTAGAAATGTTGTCCTACATTTGAAAATGTTGTCCTATTCTTGTCCTACATTTGTCCCGGTTTGGAGGTCCTGACTTATGGCAACCCTATTTTTATAGAAATTTTAAGAAATGTAGGGCCTATACAGACTAGCAGTTTGTACCAGCCTGGGGGTGGAGTTAGGACGCAGTGTCCACATGCTAGATGCACTAACTCTGCCCCAGGGCACCATTTTGGCATGCGTCAGCCTATACTGCATGCGCCATCATGACACAGCACCTAAGTGGTGTCATAAAGCTGTGCTGCTGCAGCTATGGTGCCCCTTGGAGGATGCAAAAAGGACTCACTTTTTGCAGCTCCATTTTGTGCTCTCTGAAGGCTGGATCGGAGCCACAGCATGAGGTTGCTGCGGCTCCAATCTGGCCAGTAAGGGAGAAGCTGCATGCCACCCATCTGTACAGCCCCATACTTCTGAGTGAACATAGTTAGGACTTTACAGCAAGTTGTTTTCTACATAGAGCCTATCAAGAATGTTTTAAGCATTTAACATTCACTAGATGAGGCTGTTACTATTCACTATAAAATGAATGAAGCTTTTGAAAATATCCTTTACTTTATTGTCCCAGATTACCTTATTGCCCCAGATAACTTTAGGAGAAACTATAGCAGCGGCAGTGGCAGCACTAACAGCACTAACAGTTTATGTTGTTATTTACTACTTATTTTAATTTAGTTTCAAGACAAGCTGGATTTTCCTTGTACAAGTGACTGGGGAAATCCATCACTCTAGTATTGTTTGGGATAATGAAGCATTCACTGAGCCAAATAGAGTGGTTTAGTAAGGGAAAAATTGCATTCTAATGGAAGCAGGAGCCCTAGTCTTAAGTCATACCTGTTGTTTTTCACAATGAGTTTATAGGATGCAATAAATAAATAAATATTAAAAAATCCCACAGCAGTAGGGCAGAGAAAGAGACAAGATACCCAACTTACAAGTGGAAAGCAGAGATATAGAATTAGAATATGCATATAAATGGATGAAAGAGCAGTCCAATTAAAAAGAAACAATCTGAAAAGCCAGGTTGAATATGGGAGGACATAATATTTATTATCACTGTAAATTCAGATATCTTGGATGCTATCCACATTCTTGTTTATATGTATATATTGAACTCCATTGATGTGTGTATATGTGCCTTGTGACTTATGGTGACCTCATGAATTTCATAGGGGTTTCTTAGGCAAGGAATACTCAGAGGTGGTTCAGCCAGATCCTTCCTCTGAACTCTAGCCTACTGCACCTGGTATTCATTGGTCTCTTGTCCAAATGTTTGTGCGACCAGAGCATTATAAAAAGAAAATAACAACATCTACTTATCAAACGCTAAGCTTTATCATGTAAGGATACAGTCCTTTATGTATTCCAAAAGAAAAAAAAAGAAAATAAATTCTCCCTGTGCCCTTTCACACTACAGTTATAACAAAGTTCAAAAATCTTTATTACAGTCATAGACCTGCATGAGAAGAACAGAATACAACCACCAATGAAAAACTCTTATAAACATAGAAAAGGGGGACATTAAATAAACATAAATAAACATTAGTATGCAATTATAATTCATTGCTTCACTTTAACTGACTTTGCTGTCTCCTGTAGAATCCTGGGGTTTGGTGAGACACCAGTGCCCAACAAACTCTAAATACAGCACTCTTCCCTAAACTACAAATGCAAGGATTCCATGGGGTGGAGACACGGCAGTTAACGTGGAATCATAGCAATATAACTGCAGTGTGAAAAGACCCTGGGCATCTTGGAAACCCTCAGAGGTTATTTTCAGGCAATTTATTTTCAGGGAGGAGGTTTAGAGAAGAAAGGCTAGCATGCTGCAGTGCAAGTGCCATGCTGCATGTAGGCCAAGGTCTCCTTTTGTCCTTTTTGCCCAGTATTTGCTTACACTAGTTTGAAGAGCACCACTGACAGTTTGAGTCAAGGTGAGAACCTACAGGAAGAAAAGTCCTATCAGCACTCTTGTTGACTCTTGCTGAATGCTATCAGTGATAGCTCTTTGCTGCACTGCCTCTTCTTATACACTTTTCTGCTCTCCCCAGGAAAGTTCTCTGGTGTCACTGGTGCTTGCCAGAAGTATATGGAGTATTTCTTCCACCACATGTCTTTCAGAGGTGATAAAGGAAGATGAGCAATAAAACTTGGCTGTAGTTGCCACCAACTGCTTATGCAGATGGAATTGTTATGATTCAGTATTAGTCACTCTACATTCCTGCATCTGGCATTTATAGAAAGCATGCATATAGAAAGTACAGTATTTTCTACCAAACTGGCATAAGATGTATACTTGCAGGCACATTGTTGCTTGGTAAACATGGATGGGCAAAAAAACAAACTAAACACCAAAAAACCCTACCAGAATAACTGCCCTGTCTCAATTTTTTCATTTTTGTCAAACATGAAGCATTCCAGATGTCATGAAATCTTCTCTGAGCGACTCACTGTTTAAGGAGGGTGGTAAAAAGGGCCATTTTGTGACATGTCGAAGTGCCTCATATTGCCAGCAACAATCCTTTCATAGATTTCATAGCAAGCTTTAAGCATGCTCCACTATGAAGGGGGTGGGTGAGTTATGAACAGGAGGGAGCTGTTGTTGCCTGTGCAAAAACTATTTTGGATGGATACACAGCTCTCATTTTATTGCAGAGAACAGCTTCCCCCACGATAATCACCAAGAATCACTTGGAGCAGTATTCAGACTTCCTGATAAGTGTGTGTTTGACTCCTGTACAAGCAGCTATGGTTACAGAAGCCAACAAAACATAATGGCCTGCCTCAGTGTGAATATTCATGTTCTTTTAGGAGGACACAGCTAAGAGTATTACAATTGCTAATTATAAACAGGCTAGCCAACCCCACCCCCATTTCCTTCTATTGTTCTTGCCTATTGCAGATGCCCTAACATGGCCATTCAACAGATTCGCATCTGAATTATCTGGTTTGCTTGGATTTTTTTTATTTTTTTAAAGGGGACAATGGGAGCTTTTCTTGTGACTTTTCCAGTTTCTTATATATGTATGTAAAAAGGCTGGAGAGATCCCACACATCTATTGTATATTTTCACTTCTCTGAATAAAACTGCTTCATAATCCCATTATATAACCTATGAAAAAGGCATAACATTGCTCTTTTTTTCCTACAAGGAAAGCCAGACCTGAATATTTTGTTGAGATGGAGCAGCAAATGGCACTGCCATCCACCTACTAAGATACATTGAACCAAAAGCCAGATGAATAATTTTGGGCATATCGCTATCCCCTCCCTGGAAATAAGTGCACAATAATAACAAGTTAAATAACTAACAATTTGTTGCTCTGTCATGGCACCAAACATCTTTTATTTCAGGTGGCCACCTCACGTAGCCAATTGGTAGGGCTGGCCCCCGATGAAAACAGGAATCCGTCAGTTGGCTCACATATTAGTAACTGGAATGGTATCATTGCCTTTTATAGATACAGGTTTGATTCCAGTTTTAGTGATACTAAGAGCAGACCCAACAAAACTCATAAGTCTTAATTTAGTCATAAACAAGACCCATTGATTTCAATGAGCAGGCTCTAAGAAGAACTAAATCTGGATCTGGCACACTGTAGTTTACATGAATATGTGGCATCGCCTCTACCATGTATATTGGATAGTTGCAAATTCAGAACAGTTGCTGCTTTAATCTTCTTTAAATTACATTTTTTGGAAGGAGGCCCACTCCCATGGAAAATAGTGGGATAAGTCCATTTCTTTTTGGGTGTAACTTGTCTGATCCTATGCATACAAATGAGTTCAGTGAGACCACAGTAAGTAATGTTACACTTTTGCAGCTATAGCCACTTCTAACCTTAGCTAGACTGTACTAATGAGGATGGGAAGATATTAGAAAGCTGCCCTAGCCAAACTCCTGCCACTAAGAATAGGTTCCAATATGTATCAGCATGTTGTTCAGGTATATTGGACACTTGCAATTGTAGGACAGTTAGTGCTTTAACATCATTTAAATTGTGCTTTTTGAAAGGAGGCATGGTAGGAAACAACAGTTTGATCTATCTTAAAGCTAGCGGAAGAGCCTATTACTATCTGACTGAATACAGTATATAATTGAAGAGTAGTCGACCCATATAATTCTAATGGCAGTGTGCCAGACACAAAAGAGACAAAATCCAGATGACAGGAGTGAAAAGAATTGTCTGCGCTGGAGTTGTCTTCAACTCCAGGTGTGTAATCTTTTCTCTAACACCAGAGAAAACCTAGATTTACATCTTGCATTTATCGCAGGTTAATCTTTGATTAACAGGTATGTGTTTTCTGAATGAAGGACAAATTTGTTTTCATATGGTTTTCAGAACTCAATTGGATTAAATCTTGCAGTTCCTGTAAGTCTTTTGGACAGTACCTTAGATGTCTCCATGCTGAATTTTAAGACCAGAGGAAAGTTGGCTGTGAGATTTTTGGTAGACAGGTTCCTGTTTGGCAATAGTTGAATGCATGTTTTTTGTTGTCATATGTCTTTGGGTCATTTCTGAAGTATAGTGACTTAAGACAACACTACCATGGTGTTTTCTTGGAAAAATTTGTCCAGAGGGTGCCATTGCTTTCTTTGAGACTGAAAGAGTGTGACATGCCCAAGGTCATCCAATGGGTTTTCATGGATAAGTAGGGATTCAAACCCTAGTCTCCCAGAGTCCTAGTCCAACACTCAATCCATTATACCATCTGGCTCTCTGCACATTTATATCTTCTTCTTTTTTTGTACTGTAGTCACTAGTTAAAGTTTGGTGTCCAGCAGGATGGTGGAAAGAATTGGGATGTTGCTACATAAACGGTGAATATGTATGCTCACCAGTGAAGTGATGGGCAAGGTGGGTAAGGGTTTATAACCTTAGCTCACCTAGTCATAACCAGACATCACCTCTCTTTGGATCTCAAGTTAACTGTCCATCTTCTCTTTGTTCAGTATAGGGTCTGCTGGTTGCTTGCGACAGTAAGGGATTTTTTTTTTTTTTACTTTTGGGTGGAAGCGTTTTTGCCTATTCTGTACTGAATGTAATTGGAAGTGGTGCTTTATTGTGTGAACATTTATTCTTTTTATTAGGATGATTTGGTCTTATTTTATTTGATCTATAGCTCATTGCTATTGGGTTGGTTAATCAGATCCTACTGAGCTTGTTGCATGCCTCCAAGTCATTTTTTACTTATGGTGACCTAAGGCAAAACTATCATAGGGTTTTCTTAGCAAGCTCCTTCAGAGGGGGGTTGCCATTGCCACCTTCCGTGACGTGCCAAGGTCATCCAGTAAGTTTTTATGCTCAAACAGGGATTTGAACCCTGGTCTCTAGAGCTGTAGTTAAATGCTCAAACCACTACATCATGTTGGCCTTACTTACTGATCTATGTTCTGCTTAATATTAATATTAATTCTGGTTAAGCTGATTTGATCACATCTGGCAGAGGTGTGAGGGAATTTTACAGGGTTTAACATTGGTTAGCATCCATGGTACCTTTTATGGTGATTGGTGGTTCTTGATTCCTTGGGCAGGCTTTGCCCCCTGGGTTCCAGTGCTTAAGGAAAGTGACTCAACTTTGTAGGAACAGGGAATTACTGTTTGGACCAGCATTCCCCATCCATTTTTGGAGTTTTTGGAGCACCCAGTATAATGGGAGTCGTCATCATCATCATCATCATCATCTAAATCTACCAGTTACTGTGTTGTTGTTCTCATCAATTTCATGATCTCTTTGTTTCAGTCTAGCAGATGTTACTGACGGGAGTTTCGGACCATTAGGAATTCACAGTCTAAGAATCTAGGAATCAGGGAACTATTGATAGATAATGTGACAAGTTCCAAGTAGTGTCATTTTCATGGTGATCCTACTCATGATGTTTTGTCAGTTTGTTTGGAATTGTTCCCACAAGAATCACAGTTGTTTCCCCAGAGGCTCTGAATCTTAGTATTTCATAATCTTTACCCTCTCTTTGCCTTCATTTCTGCTCTCTCTTGGGATGGTGATGTGTGTTATTCATAACCTACCTTTACCTCAAAACTGGGACTCAAGTTGACTTATCAGTTAATATACAATATAGTGAAAACACAAAACGTTCCTTTATCTCAGCAACAATGTAGGTGACTAAGGTATGTGCCTCCAATCCTCTTCCTTTGGTTGTGGGTGTAGTGGTCTAGTTTTATTTTTCTAGTTACTTATTTATTAATTGCCTGCCTATAGTAGAACACAGGTTTCTCACCTTTCACAGATTATAAATAATTATCATCTGTTAATAAAATGTGGCCCTCATTAAATCCATTTTTTTTTCCTGTCACAGTTCTTATTTTTTCCTTTTGGGTGCAAAGCATTGTAAATAACCCAGCATTTTCATAACAGTTTACATTAGCTGGAAATAGCATAGCGTTGCATAAGAGGAGGAGCTTTGTTACACTCTTATTATTTTTTTGTTCCACTATAAAGATAGACAAAGGCAGAAGTGAGACTTTTTTTTATCAAAACAAGAAACTTCTTGAATATGAAGTTCAGGGGTTCAGAGGTTTTGGAGACAGCTCCAAAACTATTAAGGTAGATTGTTTGTCAGCAAGAGCTACATAGGCCAAAGCCAGGGGAAAAAACAACTTTTCTAGCTTCGGTACACATAATGCAGCTTGGGTAGGCTGCAAAATATTTGCTGAGTCCAGTGCTTCTAAGACAGTACAAAATTGTGCAAAACAAATTGTAAAAAGAACTGGGTGGGCCTCCTGTGACAACTTCCTTGTGTACAAAAGCAGACAATAGCTTTTTTACTGCTTAGTCAAAGAATGGAGTTTGTATTTCAGTTTCAAGTTCTTCTTGTAAAGGAAATGTGAATTCTGGGGTCTCCCCACCACATCTTAATAATTAATACCATGTTTCTTCAGTTAGTTTAAGAACAGAGGATACTGACGATTAACTATTTTAGTGTTCATGGAAAACAGGGATAGAGACTTTCCAATGGATTTAGTTTGCTAGTTCATTGGTAGTTCAATTTTCCAGAGAAAATGGATTCAACACATTGCAGGTGTTTGTGAAAGGATGTGTGAAATAATGGCAGCAGGCATTCTTTATCAACAGGCAACCAACCAATGCCAGTTTGTTTTCTTTTGTCCCACAATAAAAAATATTTTGCACCACCACAGTGTTGAGTATCTTCTCAAATATAATTCTAAAAAGAAGCTGGCAGATGTGGGGATGGAGTTCAGTCTAGTAACTGGAAATGCAACTAAGGAATGCAGATCAGTGGGAAAAATCTGTGGCAAAAGCCATGCCCTTGTTTGAAATGTTTCAGTGGGAAAGCCCCAGAATATAGTGGGAGGAATTGAAATAACAAAAACAGAAGTGTGACATTTACCCTATCTTTTCTTTTTTAGGAACTCCTAGTACAAAACACCCTGCAACCCAGTTAGGATAAAAGCTTGTTGCTAGTGCTGGAATTTCAGGAGAGAAACAAAACAAAACAGGAAGAATGTCATATGGATATTTAAAAAGAACAGAACACCTTGAAAGATACAATTACAAATACTGGCAAATCTAAGGCTTTTTGGTCTGGATGAATCCTGTAGGAAGATTTCAGTGCAATAATAATTGTAAATATAACCCTGTCTAAATGAGGATTAAAATACTGTAGACCTGTTTAAGAAAACATACATGCATATGTACCTAATTACTAATTTCACTAACAGGTGGCTTAATAAAACACACATGGATATTGGATTTTTTGGCCTTTTTTATTATGACTGGTATATGACACTAATGAATTTCAAGATTCAAATGTTTTAAACTAACAAGGGTAGCTTGGAAGGAGTAGTTATCTTTGCATCCATGTGATGCTCCTGTGTTACACTGAAGGACTCAATAGAAAGACTCTTTTTGTCTTCTGAGAAATTAATAAAACTGTTCTTCAATCCTAGGACAGTGGTTGGGATCCATGTGAGAAGTAGTAGACTGCAGAAAGGAGGAAGGTTAGGAGCTGGAATTATAAAGGAAGGTCAAAGGGAAAGGAAGTGAAGGATTTTGGTAGGGTAGGTTTTAATGCATCCTAGTCAGTTCCCTTCTCTCCCAAACTCAAAACAGAAACAAGGGGGTAGGGAGAAAAATCATGAATGTTATTTTTTCTTTTTCCTTTTCATATTGTATTATTTCATCATCAATAAAAAAATTTTGACGGATATTTACAATATTGTAATGATATAAATATAATCTCAAAAAGAAAAGAAAAAGAACGTTATTTTTCATCTTCATTCCGGTAAGGCTTTTAGTGCCAACTTTTAACTTACACTTAAATGGCAATTTAATATAAACTTAATAATGAATTTTTCCTCTTCCATTATAAATCAAACTGAATTGTAGCTTATTAACGCAGTGACCACTGTGTACTAATGTCCCTATCTGTGACCTACATGAGTTGCCAACTTTTTTCTGAGCCTAGTTCAAGACGTTGGTTTATAATAATAATAAAAAAAATATTTTTTTTATTTCTATCCCGCTTTTTGCCAGGCAATCAAAGCGGCGTACAACAGGTTAAAATGCATCCATATATACACAATGCCCCCCTTAAAACAAGATTAAACAATGTAAGATTAAAAACTACATATTAAAACCAACTAAGCCAAATAAAAATCATCACGGGCAGAGTTCACTGGATGGGAAGTCTTATTTGTGGCCGAGCATTTTATTCCGGGAAGGCTTGCCGGAAGAGATCTGTCTTAATGGCCTTTTTAAAGCTCTCTAGATTGGTAATTTGATGGATCTCGTCCGGCAGGCCATTCCATAAGTTGGGAGCGGCTGCAGAGAATGTCCTCTGGGAGGTCGCCATCAACCTGGTCTTTAAGGGCTGTAATAAATTCCTCCCAGAGGACCTGAGTGTACTGGGTGGATTATATGGAAGCAGGCAATCCCTTAGATAGGTTGGGTCCAAGCCATGAAGGGCTTTAAAGGTGATAACCAACACCTTGCCCGGAAACTGATAGGCAGCCAGTGGAGTGAGCAATATTGGTGTTATATGGTCACTCCTTGCTGTTCCTGTGACCAACCTGGCTGCCATATTCTGTACCAGCTGGAGTTTCTGGACTAGGCACAAGGGTAGCCCCATGTAGAGTGCATTGCAAAAATGAAGTCTTGAGGTTACCAGTGCATGTACTACAGTCTGTTTATAGTCTAAACAGACCAGGACTTTGGGGGAATGCCTATCTTATAATGAACCTGTCCAGATATTAAGATCTTCAGAATCATCCCTCTTTAAAGTACCATTGAGGCCACCTTGATAGGCATGGCTGAAAGAGCATTTTCTTGTGTTGCCCTCTATTTGTTGAATGTGTTCTACTCAGAGATGGGATCAGTTCCCACTCCTGTTCTTTTTAGAAAGTAAGTAAAGGTCTTTAAATCAGCATTTAAAATGTTGATGTGATCACTAACTATTGTGATATTGGTAATGAATTTGATGATGATGATGATGATGATGATGATGATGAGTTGTTGGCTTTGCTGTCTGATTTGGTTGTTAACCGGGGTGGTTTGTAGTGTGGGGTGTGTTTTAGCGGTGTAGTGGACCGGTTAGTGGAAGTGTTGGGCACCAAACATGCAAATGAAGTGGGGGTTTTTTTTAAACTGTCATGCAGGTCAGATTCTCTTCCTGAGGTCAGAAGACAGGAGTTGCCACTACCCTTGTTTTTCCACCTTTTCCTCCCACCACTGTCCTGCTGCTCTCTCCACACCTTGGTCTGACTCCAATACTTCTGTGTGCCTCCTGATGCCTGCTCTACCCACTGCCTGCGCACCTACTTTTTGTTCACCTGCCTACAAAGCACTTAGCATGTTGAACTACCGCATTGCTTTACAGAGGAGGTCATCAGGCAATGGTATGAGGTCAGACAAGCAAGGAGGGATGAGAGAGAAGAGATGGGATTAGGAAAGGCAATGACAGCATGAGTGGGAAAGAAAGAGAAGAAATTCAGGCAGTTTGAGGCGAGGGGAGTTCCCATCCACTATTGTTCTGTATTCAGAGGCCTTGCCCAAACTACTAATCTTGTATTGCATTACTTTCTAACAGTGAAAGTCACAGAGAGATGGTAAGACGGCTCGAAGTGATTCTTGTATAAATGACTGAACCCAATGTATTGTGTCCTATGGGTGTGATTGCTTGCTTGTCCTTTAGAACTGCATTTATTTCGGGGTGTTGATTCAAATGGCTCAGTTAACTGCTCACCAAGGTTATTAACAAAAAACAGAAAACAATTTTGAGAGGAACCTTGAAAAAGACACCATTTCCCACAATTCAGGCATGATGGGTTGGTGGGGTAGATTAGAGGGAGTGTGAGAGTTTTCACAGAGATAGCTGTTGGCCCAATTGAGAGAACATTAAAATAGAGCATGTATTTAATGCAGCAATCCTGAGGAGAACTTCTTTAAAAATCTATTTTGTATATACCTATGTATTCTGACATGAATTTTCATGAGTGGATAGGACATTCTGTAACTTACCTTTTGTCCATCACTGAATGAAACTGCCTTTTGTGTTTGATTCATTTATCACCGCCTGACATTTGTGCAGCTGTTATGGCCCCGTGTTTATTGAGTTTTGATATGTTGTCAATGCAACGCCTTGGATTCTCGCCCTGGTGTATGTCCAGAAAGGACTAGAATGAGAATAATTGCAGAGCTGGCACAGATAAAGCACCAGCTCATAATGTGGATATCTGGATACAGAACTGATTTGTTGCCTTATGTGAGTGAAGCTTCAATCATGTACTCAGTTACCTGGAATAACTCACTGAATGAGAATGTTTGCGTAGGTTTTCTGGGTGAGGCAGGCTAGCTTATTCCAGCAAAACAACATCAGAAAGTCTTGTGGCAGTTCAAGATTGACAGGGTTTTTTTTTTTTTACAAACTTTCATGGACTCCAGCCCACTTCACTAGATGCAAATGATGAAGTAGGCTGCAGTCCCCTCAAACATGTAGGGAGTGTGCTATAACTCCTTTTCTGTTATTCTTTATTCTTTTTTACAAGTAGAGTGGTGTCTGTGAACTGAATGTAACAGTCCATAATTCTGTTTGCTATTTTCTATTTAGTCCTGAACTCTCATTAAAAGCCAAGATCACTATGGGATTCTGGGAAATGTATTTTGTTGTGGCAACAGAGCTCTCTGACAGAGAAAGCTAAATGTTTCACATAACTATAATTGCCCAGATTCCATGCATCAAGCCATGGCAAAGTGGTTATCAACCTGGATTATTTCTGCAGTGCAGACATTCTCACACACAACTGCTCATATAGCTCTGTCTCTGGACTCTCCACTCCCCCTCAGTGGAGAGTCCAGAGAAAAAACCTATATAAGCCAATTGAAAGCTCATGCTTCCTCTTCGCCCAGTTTGGCTTGGGGGAATGGAGTCTGGCTTCCAGTCAGCTGAGGCCAGGGCTGGGGAAGAGGAGAGGGATTGAGTCTGGAGCCCTATCCCCAGGCCCAGCCACCTGCGATGGCCTCTGGACCTCAAGTTCTGGCTCCTTCCAGCCAATGGGGCGCCGAGGGAACAGGACCAGGGTCGGGGCCTGGATCTCGGGGCCCAGAGGCCTCTGTTGCAGTGCCTTCTCTGCAATGCTCCCAAACCATGGAATGGGCCTGCCGTACGGAATCCGTCAAATTGCCAGCTTAGACAGCTTTAAGCACATCATTTTTGAACTCAGAGGTGAGTGACTCATGGTGGTGGCAGATACTCTGGTGATGCAGTGGGCAGATACTCTGAGTGTCCCAGCCGTTGCAGCATGGGGATGGAAGCCAAGTAATGGAGGGGAGTTGGAGCAATTCCACCGCCAGATACTTGTGTTCTCTGAGTATCCTGGCCCATGCCGACAGGACCCAAGCTGACACCACAAATTCAACTTCTCATTCAAGCCAGAAAAACAACAACTCTTTGTCTTCTCTGTTGTTTATTATATGCAGCCTAATCTAACACTACCTCATTTTTAATTTAGTAATTAACAGTAATTAAAGCATATTGTTTACATGCATTTTTTGGTTAAATTCCTTAGCTACAATCTTGTTGGTTAGTCCCAGCTGGAGTAGACCCATTAATCCATTGTTGAACAGTGAGTCAACACATAGATTAATCCAATTTCTTCAATGGCTCTGTTCTAGTTGGGACTAACAATAGAATTAGCCTCATAGATCTTCTCCATTCATGCACATTGTTACTGCGAAGTACTTTGATTTCAGAACATGAGCACAATGTGGACTGTGGTGTGGGGTTTCTCTTCTTTTTTGAAGTTTCCACGTAATTCCCTACAACTAGGTAGGGTCACTTTCCTTAAAACCTGGAACCCAGGGGCAAAGCCTGTCCAAGAGACATGAAACCAGCTTTTTCACGTGACAAGATGAACAATGTGTTGTGTATTGGTGGGGGGGGGGGTGGGGGGATGAGAGCATTTTACCTCCAAAATACATTATTTTAAAATCTTTTTATTAATACAAATTAATTTTCATTCAGTTCCCAATTTTTTCTTAGCATTTGTAATAAGTTGAACGTTGAGAAATACAGTCTGAGCATCCAAAGAAAAGGGGGTGGACAAAGATACCAAAGGAAGGAGAACATAGCAAATATAAGAGTTCTGGATGTGAATGATTTTTTAGTGTTTCATACTCTTCAATGCTAGATATGGGGGGCGGGGGTGAAGGAAAATTTCAGGGGGAGAGAATTCTTATTGGAAGAGCAATGCCTTCATTTTACTCCCCTCCCCATAGGCACACCTCTGGTGACAACTATCACGACAAAAGGAAAATTACGAAAATGGAACACCATTGAATTCTCCTGAGTGGTGGCAGGGCCAATGGGTTCAGAACTTCAGTAGTGAAAGGCATGGAAGGAAGATAATTGTAAGATGATAGGACACGGAGGAACCAGCAGAGGAGAAAATGCAGGGACAACAATTCTACTCAGCCTTGAAAGAAGTGCATGCAAGGAAGGTAGTGAAATGTGTGCGGATATAAAGACAACAATTAGCTCTGAGGTTTTCATGTGGCACTGAAGTGCTTGTTGGCTTATAGGATTTTCTGTGGCATTCACTGCTGTGTTGCTGAAATAATTCAGAAATATTGATGTCTCTCTATCTCCAATAAGTAGAAAAATAAGGTTCAGTCTGGCAAATGTTCCTCCTGTTGTACAGCTGGGAAATGTGTGGGAGCAATGCAGAGCATACTGTCTCTTTCCCTTTATCTGCAAGGAGCTGAAGCGGAGAAAACTCAAGCAACCCATCCTCTACATGCAAGATCCTCTTGCACATTTGTAGGAGAACAGTGGCAAAGAGTTGCCTTTCTTAAATTTTCCTCATTTTATGGCTCCTTACTGTGTGTTACCCCTGAAGAGCAATCAGAAGTTGGATTATTACGTTTGCACAGATTCCATGGTGGACATAATAAAGAAAGAATTGAAAATAAAACTGCCAATAATATTATGTTCTTCTGCAAAACTATGGTGCAATGAAAATCAAACTACAGGTATACCTCAGTTAATGAAGGAGATGTGTTCCTGAGCATGACTTCATTAACATAAAATTTGGTACCAGCAGCAGAAATAACATGGAAAGATAGGGATAGCTTCCTACACCACAAAAAGGAAGAGCAGTTCAATCATTTTTGCATTTATGCTGGTTGAAAAGTTTATTTTAAAATAGTTTAATTTTTTTGTTCATTTATTTGAAAAGAATAGAAAGAAAGAAAAATCTGGAGATGGTGTGGAATATAGGTGCAAGACCCAGAGAACAGTGGTCAGAGACCACTTGAAGGCTTCTTCTATAATGGATCTAGGGATGGTTTTCTCTTTCTTTCACTAACCTCTATTTTTCTTATGATTTCGATTTTGGTGGAACTTATATGCTTTTTTTGGGGGGGGGGGGCATGCTAGGACAGCCAGGTAGGTGAGCATATCTGCTTTCTGCTTTCCTCTGTTCTGCTGTTCAAGCATACTTAAGGTAGCTGCTGGCCTGATTCCTATTATCTTTTAAACCAGATCTCAAATGAGTTTGAATTGGTTCAAATGACCCCGGTTCCCACTTGAATCAATTCGCTGAAGTGATTTGGAGAGGAGGGCCACACACTACACCCATTTAACCCGCATCTTTTTGACGCTGATGTTTTGCGTGTCTTTTTGGATAAATCAATTCTGTGCAAGTGTGAACCAGATGCAGATCAGAATTGATTTAAATTTGCCCTTCGACCGGCTGGAACGGGTCCATTTTGAACCGATTCATTCATGAATGTGAACCACGTGGGTTATTTTACAGGGAAAAAATGTGATTGGGGCAAATGTAGTGGGAACTATGCTCCGCTGTCGAACTGATCCATCAATTCGGATTGCAAACTACTTTTTTTGTAAGTGGGAATGAGGCTGCTGTTTACCTTTCCTTTTGCAGGGAGGCACATACAGCTACACTAGGGTCACCTAGAGTAGGATCCCATTCTTTGCCAGCTCAAGCTTTGTTGCACTATTTATTGCAGATTTGCTGCAGCAACCTGATTCCAATTAGCCTATGTTTCTCCAGCTCTCCTATACCATCCTTTCAATGCTGATTCTCCTAAAATCCTTCCATCTAGGAGGAAAAGTGGTGACTGGGTGGGCATAAAAGATGGTTGGAAAGAGCTTCTTTGTTAACAGAGTTATGCTTGTACTGTGTCCAATTTTGGTCACTTTATATTATTAGATATTATATCTTGTATAAAAGAGAGCGAGAGAGCCAGAGAAAGCCAACTTGGTGAAGTGGTCTGAGCATGGACTTGGACTATGACTCTGGAGACCAGGGTTTGAATCCTAGCATACCCATGGAAACCCACTGCAGAAACTTCCCAAGAAAAAACCATAATGGGTTCACCTTAGGGTTGTCAGAAGTCAGAAATGACTTGAAGGCATACAACAGCATACTGTATTATAAATCTGGAGAAGGCACAAACAAAGATAAAACAAAAAAATCAAGCATGGAAGAACTCTCCTAGGAGTTTAATGTGTTTAGAGCTTTTCATTGCTGTTGCTGTTGCCATGTGCCTTCAAGTTGACTCCAGTTGATAGCCACCCAATCCTAGGGTTTTCATGGCAAGATTTATTTAAAGGAGGTTTGTCATTGCTTCCCTCTAAGGCTGAGGGGGTGTGACATATCCAGAGTCATCCAGGAGGTTTCCATGCTTTGAGCAGGGATTCAAACCTTGGAGTCAAACCACAACGTCATGTTATCTCTCTTAGAGCTGTTTATTTTTCTAAAGCTGAGTAAAAAAGCAACTGGGGCCTCAATTCAACATCTCATTGGTGTAGTATATCTGCATCAAGACCTATGGAGACCTATGCTACACTGAACCATATACACTCCCCCTGAGTTACTGATGTCCCTGCCCTACCTGGCCAGAGTTGGAGAAGAATCTGGCAACATCCCCCATAGCTAGACGTGTTATGATTTATAGCAGTGCTGAGATCCCTGGAGAACCCAGGCAAAGCTCAGTGCTGATGTCATTGTGCATCTGGTTGTTGGGGCTGTAGCTGCATGGTTCTGCAACCCTGAGTGTTTGCCAAGAAACATGGAATAGCCATTTGAGGCAGCATCAGGAGCTTATCAGTATGTGTGAACAGTAGTGTCATTAGGGTTGGTGTCATCCAGTGCGGTAACTCATGGTGTCACCCCCTCCCCATTGACCTCCTCTCATCCCACACTATACAGAATTCTTAGTATGTTTTTGTACTAATGTTACTCATAAATTGTAATTCCTATATATCACTGAATGTAATGGCAATTGTTGCGACAGTAACAGCTAGAAAACTTAAATCATACCCTTAAATTACTATATCATATACAAAGCCTAAATGTACTTACATGTACATTGTTTCATGTGGTTAAAGTGAAAATTGGGTAAGATGTGATGTCATTTAAAAAAATTAAAAGAATTTCCTTAAAAAAAAATAAAAATTGAATTAATTTTTTTTGTAGAAAAATTAGGGCTTCTCCTTTCTCTTCCCACTGAGCCTCACCCCACTCACACAATTTCTTTAGTGCTTTAAAGGGTCGCTGGTGAATGCCACAGCCTGTTTCCGTCCAAAGCAGATATTTGGGGAGCAGTGGTGTCACCCCCCCAACTTGGGGTGTCACCTGGTGTGGTCTGCACCCTCGGCAACCCAATGATGCCCCTGGGTGGGAAAAAGTTTGGAGTGTTGTACAGGGAGGAAGGGAATACCTGCCCCCACAGCACCTGAAAAATGGTATCTGCAGTCATAAGGAAACTACTAGAATTCTCACTATACTATATGATCTTGAGAAGGTGAATAGAGAGAGACTTTCTCCATACCTCATAATACTACCTCTGCTGAAGCAGAATGATGAAAGATTCAGGACAGATAAAAGGAAGCATTTCTTCAAACAGCACAAACTTAAACTGTGGTACTCACCTAACATGGATAGAAGGGGACTGAACAAATTTATGGAGGATGATGCTACCAGTGGCTACCAGTCATGATAATTTTATGTCATTCTTAGACACACTTCAGCTCTGTGCATGTGTGTTTGTGAGAGAGACACAGAAAGAACATGCCTGTGCATATGTGTGCATGTGCAATCCTAATTCAAAACTGCTTTAGTTGCAGAGGTTTCAGAATAGGCACAAGCCTCTTCTGCCAGCAGAAATGCTTTCTGTTGGAAGAACTCTCTTCACCTCAGAGATCTGCAGAAAGAACAATTACCAGACCTGGCCTGGGGAGCAGAGCTTTTGGAAGAAGAGAGGGAAAAAAGTAGGTGAGTGGGTAGAAACAGGATGGGATGAATGAAGAGTTGTATTATGCAAGAGCCAGCACTTCCAACCAAGAGAAACTGCAACAAGGTTAGCATATATTTATGTCCAGGTAACTGTACTACAGGTGGGTTGACTCATTCAAGGAAGCCATAGCTTCCTTGAATTCAATAATAAATCATTATTAAATCATTATTATAGCCTTGAGTTTGCAACATTTGAGCAGGGCAGGGGATGACCTGGGCTCTTGAAGGTCTCTCATTCATAGGGCTACCACAAGTCAAAGTTGACTTGATAGCAAATAAAAACAAAAAGATAGTTCTAAATTGTTTCCAATACCCATAGACTGGGAGGGGTTTGGATTCACATACCCTCCAGCTTCCCTGATTTGGCAAGAACAGTCCTGTTTAATTCTCTGTTGTGCTACCTTTTAACCAGCTTTTAAAATGTCCTCTTTCCTCTTTTTTCCTCAGTTCACTTCAGTTGCTGAAAACAGAGTTCAAAGCACAAACATTGTTTGTACTCAGTTAGCTCAGTGGAAGAGGGAGGGGAAGAGTCTTGCCCTTCCTAGTAGGCTCAGGCAAAAGCAAAATGCTGCAGCCTCTCCTAGCATGTGTGTTTCCTCATTAATAACTTTGGCCATCTTGACCACATTCTGTTGTTGCTTGGCTACACACCCTGGTTTTCAACTATAAAATGTGGGATTGTAGAGAGTGTACAGTTAACCCAGTGTCAGTTTGTCTGGCCTTTGGTCATCCTCACCAGTGAACACTCTCCTCTCTAATTCTTCTGCACTTAAGTTTCCATTTTATAGCCAAAGGTTTTCCAGTGTATGCATTTTTAGGCCCTGCTGATTTTATTGGGAGACAATTAAACACATACTTAACTTGCAGTATTAGAATAAGCATATTTTGATTTAGTGGATGATGCTATAATATTGGAGAAGGGTATCCTTCTGGGATGAACACAAGGCAAAAAAAAAAAGCACAGTATAACTGATATTCTCTTTGAATGTGATCATATGGGGAAGGGAAGCAGGAATTAATTGTGCAAAATAATAATATTGCACATCAAACTGCCATATCTAAATGTTATAGTACATTACGATATACTGCAGCAAATTAATAGCCCTAAAAAGAGTGATAACAAGCACGGTTGGAAGAAGAAAAGATTTACTCCAGCTGCCGGGAGTCAAATCTAAATGGTAAAAGAGAAACAAATCTATGATGACTTTTGATCAGACTTAATGAAACATGAGCTAGTAATTTAGAGTGACTGCAGCTGCATGAAAGCAGCTTCCAAGATTTATGCATCAGGAAAATGTCACTATGAAATTTCATTTGGTCTGTTTCAGCCAATAGCCCCATATAACACTATGATAGTTGAAGACAACCAGTGTCAAGCACAGCAATTTGGCATGATCCATTGTCTAAGGCATCTCTGGGTTCAGAGGAAACACACTCCTGAATACCAGTTGTTGTAGAGCAGGGGTGGTAACCCCAGGATCTATAGCCAAATCCAGCCCTCCTGAGGTCCTACTGTGGTCTCATAAGTGTCCCCAGATAGCCATAATCCGTTTCCTATGACATCATTATTTGGTGGGTTTGTTGTTTGCACTAATCAAGCAGACACTAATCCTCTTTTGCAGACCCTCCCACCCTAAGGCTTGCCATTAGCAACAAAACAATACACATGAAAATCACTCCTGCCTTTCCAGGTCACACAATATATAAACCCAAGTCCTTTCCAGGCAAGCATTCTCTGAAGATGCCAGGCACAGATGCTGGAGAAACGTCAGGAAGAAACTCTTCTAGAACATGGCCACATAGCCCTAAAAACCCACAAAAAACTATGGATGCCAGCCATGAAAGCCTTTGACTTCACATTGGAAATGTCTTCTGTTGTGTATGTGGATCAGCATTCTTGGTCAATACATATCCACTTGCCCTTATTGAAATTGTCAGTAGTACTCCTTTAGTTGTGTATTTGTGTGTGCTTTTGATGATGCATTCAGTTGGGTGTTGAGGAGCACAATCACTAAAGGGTTGAGGAGCACAATCACTACAGAACTTCATGTGCAGATTTATGCTACACAAGCCCAATGTAGCATCCTGGCCCATGTATGCCCATCCCACCCACCGGGGATGTGAACTGGAAAGTTAGTCCATGCGCTACTCCTTCATGAGTATTCCTGAAGCAAAAAGTTACATTTATACTCCCACTCAGATTATGAAGAAAACATCCCCCCTCACATCTAGAGATTACCAGTAGTCTGTTTTAACCTGAAAGTTCAGTGATGTTAAATATCTGCATTGCCCATGCCTGTGTGTTATCAAGAGTTGAATCCCACCAGTTCCAGTGGATCTTGCTGCCAAGTCAGTGTATCCTGGGATTGAAGTCTGAGTGTCTTTTTCTTTGGCCGCGAGAGACTAACTTTGCCAAATTCAGGAGTGTCACCTGAGTGTGTCTATAGTTCAGCCATTTGAAAAATAATGAGGTGTTACAATCTAGCTGCATCTTGCTTACAGGTACCTGAAATACTGTTGCAGTAATGAAAGGGCACATGACAGTGTAAACAACAGCATTATGATGCAATGCACATCCTGGGAAACTGTAAGGGTGGATGTAATTGTAAAAGTGGATTCATGTTGTCCAGCTAAATGGAAAATCTGTAATTCGGGCTGTGAAGCTAGCAAAATAGGTTGCTTTGCACCTCTTCCATGTCGTAAATCTAAGGTCAGTTTCTTACCCTGAATGTATTACATTGCAAGTTCAACCTTTTATGCAGCTTCAAAGTTGACAGTAAAGATAAGTTTATATGCCAGGTTGCTGCTGATAGGATTCATGGGCTAACATCATCTGAGTGGTGCAAATCAATTAAAGTTTTTAACTTCAGCCTCTCCAGCATAAACACTATTTAATGCCAATTAATAGTGGCTGTTCATCATTATGATGCTGTTGTTGTAACTGTAGGTTTTGCTTTTCTTATAGTTACGTACAGCACTAGAAACTGTAGTCGAAATGAAACTTTTACTGCATCTTGATATTTTTACAAGCATTATGATATCCTGTGGATGTAATAATGTTTCTGGACAGATCTTAAATTAAGCTCTTGTTTCCAATTATATGGGTTAAAAAACACACACCGCAAATTAAAATTGTTTATGTACACTCTATATCAGGGCACATTATGAGTTCTGAGGAAAGAATCCAATCCCTGTTAAAAATGACATGAAGTTTTCCTGACCTCTTCTGTGAATTAGTTGTCCCCCCCCCCAAAGAAAAGACTATCAACCAACAGGATGAAACACATTTTCAATTTGACAATAATGGAGTCAATAATCCTGACAGGTGAGACAAAATAGCTCAGTTAAAAGCAGTTATGATTTGTCTTTGTTACAGTCTCGTCATCCCGCACCCATCCATTTTAGCTTGGGAAAACACAAACTGCTGGAGCTATTCCCTCCGTGGGTCTCCAGTCTCATCTTTCACTTACATTTCAGTAGTCTCCACTTACAGTGTACTTTCATCCTCTTCTAACTGCTGTCTACAATGAAGCCTAGGCTGCAGTAACAAAATATCCATTCATTTTAATTGATTCCTCTGACTTTAAAAAGAATGTTTATTTTTCATCCATGAGTGATTTTTTGTTTTGATTCCCGTAAAGCCTGAAAGCTGTTAAGTACTTGTAATAAAGTTTTCTTTTTCTTCCCAGAAGAGCAGTGTGGCCTAATAAACAAGATACTACAGGGCACATTGTTCCTGGGGACTGTCACTAGGTGACTTACTTTGTGAGACCTTGGTCAAATCAGTCCACAGCTACATGTCACTGTTTTCATTGCTTCCTTTCCCAATCTTTGTCTTGTGGGTGAAATTGCCCTTCTAAGTCCTATACTATAGTATAAGTCCTGTTGAACTTGATAGGACTTATCTCTGAGAGGTCCCATATTTTCTGTGATTCTTAGACTAATCACCTTCAATTTGTTATTGTTGTGTGCCTTCAAGTCATTGAAGGGGACCAACAGTGTTGGTAGTGGCTGATAAGAATTGCTAGTCTCAGAAGGCATTATGTGGGGAAAAGCTGGAAAGTTAAAACATTTATGCTAAGACTGTCAAGGCTGATTGTAATTCATAAAAGCAATGCAGTCAGGTTTTCTTGGGACTGTATGACTTTGAAACCAGGTAAAAATTTACCTATTCATCCCCCCAAGTACCTTCCTGTATAAACCAGGATGTCAGCATGACAAATTATGCTTTTAATGTGGAAGGATATTCCAACATGTCTTCTACCCAGCTGTATTCTGAGGTAGCATAGTCCTACTAGAACCACATCAGTTGCTTTCTTGGAATATGTACTTAGAATCATAGAGCTGGAAGAGACTGAAAGCACCATCTACTCCAGTCCCTCACAATGCAGCAGTCAGTCACTAAAGCACCCCATAGAGGTAGCCATCCAACCATTGTTTAAAGACCTCTGAAGGAAGGAGAGTCCTCCAACTTCAACAGCTGAAAAGCTCTTATTGTCAGGAAATTCTCCCTAATGCTTATTTGGAATGTCCTTTTTTGTAATCTGAATCCATCCCTTCTGGAGCAGCTGAAAGCAAAGTTACTCCATCTCCTACATAACAGTTCTCCAGATATTTTAAGATGGCTATCATATCATCTCTCACTCTTTTCTTCTCCAGGTTAAGCATACCTAGCTCCCTCAGACATTTTCCATAGAGATTGCATTCCAGACTTCTTATTAGTGATTGCTCTTAAGATCAACGTTTAGAAAAGGGGAGGTATGGGCCTCATTCCCACTTACAAAAAAAGCGGTTTGCAATCCAGATTGATGAATTGATTCGACAGTGGAGCATAGTTCCCACTACATTTGCTCCAATCACATTTTTCCCTATAAAATAACCCACTTGTGGTTTACATTCACAAATGAATCGGTTGAAAATGGACCCGTTCCAGCCGGCCAAAGGGCAAATTTAAATTGATTCCGATCCACATCTTGTTCACACTTGCGCAGAATCGATTTATCAAAAAAGACACAGAAAACATGAGCATCAAAAAGACATGGGTTAAATGGGTCTAGTGCGTGCCCCCCCTCTTTGAATCACTTCAGCGAATCAGTTTAAGTGGGAACCAATGTCATTTGAACTGGTTCAAACCGATTTGTGATCCAGTTTAAAAGCTAGTGGGAAACAGGCCGTGTTTAACTATTAATTTTAGGAACTGAACTCAAATTCCACGAATACCCATCATTTGGTCCCCTTAATTGTATCTGTTATTAACTATCTACCTGTACTTCATTTCCTCTTTATACCATCTTCACCTTCCCTCTGGAGATTGGTCTTCCAACTGAAAGTGATCAAGACACCATTCCCAAATTCATTTTATGGAGATGAATTATTTCTTCAGAGTACGCATTCAACATGCCCTTCTTTGGTATATGGTGCAAGAAGGGACCACTATTGTCTGTCAAACAGGTGGTCAACATAGCCCTCTAGTGGTTATGATGAATAAGTTCAACCACTTTCAGTAAATCATGGACATCTTTGGAGAGCTGGTGTGGTGTCGTGGTTTAAGTGTTGGATTAGGATTCTGAAAAACCAGGGTTCAAAACCCCACTCTTCCATGGAAACCCCTGGGTGGTCATGGGTAAATCACACTCTTTCAGCCTTGGAGGAAAGCAGTGACAAACTTCTTCTGAAAAAATCTTGTCAAGAAAAACACTATAACAGGATTGCCCTTAGTCAAAGGCACATAACAATGTCTGCCCAAAAGTCTGAGTGATTCTGTTTAGTACAGGGTTAGGTGTAGTTCCTCAGCCTGGATATATCCTAGCTATTAAAAATATCCAGGATAGTGCCACTAATTTGATTTAAATTGCTTATTTGATTAAAATCCCCCTTTTGTCCCACATAGACTCAAGGTGGTTTACAATAAAAACATAAAAATAATGTAAGTATACAAATTGAAGAACACAACTGAAAACACAGCATTAAAAGAAAAACATCCAATTACCAGTTCCTTCTACAACAAATAAGGCCAATTACCAAAGGGCTACCTGAATAAAAGGATAATTGCTTGCTGGTGGAAAAGCAACATGAGGACTTTCTCTCATGCTGCTTTAAATTGTCATTAAAGTTGGATAATAGCACCCTAATCTTATCACACAGCACTGTCTCCCTCTCATCATTGCCTTGTCTTCCAAGTGTGGTTAGCCCGCACCTTGCCACTGATGGGGAAGTCCCATCAATGAGCTCCCAATTGCACTGGTAGAGTGCTAGTCCCCTGGTGCAGTAAATTACTCCTGTGGTAGTTCCAGGATTGGGAAGTCATCTCACTCTCCCCCTCGCCGTCACTATTCCAGAACAGCCTGCTTAGGGTTTGTTTTTCACTTTCTATTGTTGTTGTATTAGTTAAACCACATTAGCACTCGCATCCCAAAAGGCATGTTGGATAGGGCATAGGGCAGGGAGACAGAGTTAAGGATGAGGGCAGAAGAGAGCATCGATGACCATCAGCAATCCAATGACACTATTGAAGGGGCATATGATAGGGAGTGCTCCCAAATTGGTATGTATGCACTTCCTTTCATTAAGGTAATTGCAGTGAGAACAGGGATTGTGTGATAATATCCTAAATCTATTGAATACAGTATATGAATTATGAAATGCTTAAAGCTGTGTTTTCAAGTCTTTCTGGGAAAAAATGGAAATAAGCATTTTTCTGTTTTCTGTTTGAAAACCTAACAAATCAGGCTGTGGATTTCAAATGGATTAAGTGGTTTAGTTTCAGTTTGTGGGTCTACTAAATTATCTTGCTTTGTGTATTAATGTATTGCTTATGAATTCAATGTCTTAGAACTTTTAAACTGTATCAGTTTCAATTATTCATTGCTATTACTATTCCTAGCATTATTGCTAGTATTACCATTTTGGCAAGGGAGCTAATAGGTTACTTTCATTCTGCATGGTTTTGAAAAGTGCTAACAGTGCACAAGAAAGCTTGGTTTGTCTTACAAGATGGAGGAATGAACTTCCTGGCATCTGCAAAAATTGAAGGGAGGCTTTCCTATGCTGAATCACACTGGTTACATCTAATCTAAAGCTTATAAAATTAATTTGTAGAAAATAAATCCTTACAGTTCTAGTTTTATATCTCCCAGAGAACTATGGGGCTGTGAAGACTGCCCCTAAGGAATGCCCTGCAGCCGCCCTTTTTACAGCTAGATTGTGGCTGTGGCAACTGTACAGATAGCTGCAAGACCACAGCTTTACTGCACTCCTTCGGGGCTGCATTATGCAGATGCAGTGCCAAAGGAGCACCGTGATGCCATGCACCGTGTGGGGTGGCGTGGCATCACGCCACCCTCGCATCCATATGAAGACCTGACTCTGCTCCCAACCTGGCCTTTCTGCTGGTGTGCACAGCTTCTAAGTTACCATTCTGGTGACATTTCACAAATAATTCTTTGTTTTCTTGTTTTTCAAAGATAACTAAAGTATTGGCTGGAATCCTGTTGTTGTCTTGTCCCTATGTAACTTCCAATGGCCATTTTTGGCCAATGTGGAACATCCTTATTCAGTTCAGTTCAAGTTTGCAGAAAGTAATGTTGCAAGGGACATCACAAGAGGGTTGCAGATTGCAGTGGGTGACACCTTGGGTCACTTGGTGCGCTGGTGGAAGGGGTGTCTTCTGCATCTGGTGGCTTTGTTGGCCATGCAGGAAAGTGAATTTCCTCCCCTTGCAGCTCTGCCAGATTCAGAAAAGGCTGTTGAAAGTGTGTAGGGGTGTGTTTTATTAAAATATGATCTGCACAGGGTGTTAAATATACCAAGCATGCTACTAGTTGTTGCATATATGGTACCAGTGTGCATGGGTGTGCATACCCTCTGGGTTGTAGATTCAGTTGTCCACTCTGACATCTTGGTTCTGTTTCACACCACTGCCATTCAGTAGAAGAGACCAATTAAAACATGAGTTGGCATGCAGAGATCTATGCTATGCAATCTCAATGTATGCTTTCACCAATATTTTTTAGTTATTTTGAAAAAAATTGACTATCACAAGTTGCAGGCCTTCACTACCAAATCCATTCTTCAGTTATCCATTTGATCATCACCTCAGTGTTTGCAACAAAACAAGAGGCACAGCGTAAGCTAGCACTTGAACTATGTAGTATTCCTCATTCACCATCTAGTAAGGCCACACTTCAAATAATAAAAGAACTTAAAATTTTGAATTACACCTCAAAGGAGTGAAGTGATCTCTTGTTAAGTTTCAGTTTAATGTGATGTAATGCAGCTTTGTTATTAGGGGGGAACTGTTAATGTATAGAGTGTATGAAAATGTTCAGATGTAACATTTTGGTTATTCACTTTGCAGAAGCCTGGAACTGGCTGCAGCTGGGACTCAAACCAGCAGGTGATGTCCAAGGTCACAATGTGTGCCAGAAGCATGTAGCAAGATGTAAATCTACTGTGTCATCTTTGCAAGTGGGAAGATATTCCTAGATGTACAGGAAGGGGTTGAGCTAGATTGCCACATGGCAAATGTGTATATAAGCTCAGATGTCCGTTTGTACAGTGTTGGGTTTTGTAGTTGGTGGATGGTGTTGATTTTTCTCGCGTGTGTCTTTGCCAACAAGAATAAACAAAGTGCCTCTACGGAGATAAGCCAGGAGTCAGTGTGCCTTTCTTCTAGCAGCTGTTTTCCTGGCATGCTCCGGCAGCTAACAGTTGTTTATCTTCAACACAAGGCTTCCATGTTTACTCTGCGCACTCACAATTGCATCAACAGGAACTTATTACAGGTGACTCATTATTTCCAATCTCTGATGCTCCTTCTGAAAACCAAGAAAAAGCCACCAGCTATAAATTGCAGATAAGTCTTTTGTGAGAAAGTTACTCATGAGATTACAGAACACCCTGAGGGCCAGACCACAAGTGAACTAAGGGGGGGGGGGGTATCATAGGAACAGAAATGATAAATCGTTTCATCCAAATGGAACTGTGTGCAGAAATGGAAAATAGATGAGAGCAACAAATGGAATCACAAATACATATAAGCAAGTCAAAGAAACGGCTTTCTGTGCAAGTCAAGGTCCAGAGCTCCACTCCTATAATCCTGGCAGAGCCCCATCAGTCAGAAACACTTTTCTAGCCATCTTGACATCTGGTCACTGGAAGCTGTTGGCAAAAAAAGAAACCATGGAAGAGGGTAGAGAGAGGCAGACAGAGGGATGCCTGGGTGGTTAAGATCAGAGTATAATGCAGTTGCTGAATGAGAAAAGAGAGGGCAAAGGGGTGAAAAGAAAGAAAGAATGCTATAAATAGACTTCTTTTCTGAGGATGTCTGCTCATAAAGAAGGTGCCAGGGAAGCAATACTCCTGTAGAAGGAAAAGGTGAACAAGCATAAGGGGAACCTAAGTAGGTGGTTAGCATGGTATCAGAACACTAAACAGCCAGGAAGAGGGCAGAATGGACACGGAGACACATTTTAAAAATAAAGTGTGGGTAGTGGGTAAAATAAATTTGTCATTACCGTACATACAGTGCAAATTAATCCAGGTTAATATGGAGACAGGCAAGGGATCAAGCTATAGAAGTCTGTTTATTCAACTCTTGTATCCTTCCTTCAAGAACCTGTGGTTGCTACCTTGTCCCTAGCCCTCTCCATGACCATGTGGAAAGTGGGGAGGGGCCACCTGTTCTACATATAGTTTATCCTTAAATAGCTGAGCAACTGAAACAGAGGCCGAGATCCAAGCAATCTCCTTCTGGAGCTGAAGCTTCTTTATCCCTAAAATAGCTATCCAGATGCTTAACAAATAAGTTCAGATGACGTTCTTAGGTGAAGGTCCTTACCCACTCTTGGCTGACTAGTGGGGGCTCAAATATACTCAAAAGCTTGAAAATGCTGGGAACAGTAAAACTTTGTAGGGATCCTACATCAGCATTGCATAATCTCTACATATGGACTTTATGTGTCAAATGTGACTTTATACCAAATGGCAATGCTGTAAAATAAAGTGTGCAACTGAATGTAAAACTGAAGGAGTAGTACTGCTAATTTCAGCAGGGAAACACTGGTCAACAGTGGCAGAGAATTGCACCCAAATGTGCAGTACCACTGCACATGAAACTCTGTTTCTACAACCCTGAACTGATATTCTGCATCAGATAAAAATGCCCAATGGCTACTATTGACAAATGTATCCATGCCTCAAACACCAAGAGGATTCTGGTCTTTGAGTAGTAACATTCACACTACCTGGGTTGGTATTCTATGTAGGCCTTGTAATGGGACAAATGTCCTGTTTGTTCAACTGACAGACCTGTCCTACTGATGAACTACATTCATGTTTGGAGAGAAATAATAGACTCTTGTGTGATAAACCTTTCTGTTAAATATTCTTAAATATTAAAGAAATGTGGTGAGTATTTTGACAACATGGTGTTTGCAGGCATTCCAACATGTGAAAATGTCATTATGAGACATTAATTGGGTATAAATAATTATCAGCCAAAGGGTTTTCTCTTGCAAAGACGAGTTACTGGTTGACTCTTTTTACTGCAAAATGGCTAGCTAATGCAGATGTTCAGTGTGAGAAGCAAATCACATCCGTATGTCTTTAGTGAATATGTGGTATTTCTGCCCTTTATGACTATGGAAAATCTACCGTGCAGCTTCAGTTCCTCCGTGGAACATTCTCAGACCAAAGGTGTTTTGACTCCAGACCTAGTTCATCATTCAAGCTTCAGTGCCACTCTGTGGGTTTGGTCCTCTGTGTTCGACCTGTTTCAGGGTTACTTATAATTCCCACCATAAATCAATATTTCTCTCCCTTCCCTAGTTCTTCTACTGGCAGTAGAGGTTTGAGAAAAATTAAGACTGTAGCTGGAATCCTGTATCACATTTACCTGGAGTTACACACTTGTGTGTAATAGTCATAGTCTCCACATAGCCTCTAGTTTAGGGGTTTCATGGGAATATCCCCCAATCCCTACTTACTAGACAATAACTACCATGATCAACAGGGGTCCCCTGTCAATTGAGAAACAGCTGTGTGCCATTCCCACACCTCTGAGCAATCTTTGGTAAGAGGGGAAATTGTCACAGGAACCCCTCTGAGCTTAGGACAGTTTCTTTTTGGACTACTATTCCCAGAATTGCTCTAGCCAGCATGGCCAAATTCTGAATCTGCACAAAATAAATATGCAGGCATAGCTGTTTTTGCTGCAAACAACCTTGGCAAATGATCATCCAGCATCAGAAAATGGGATATGAAGTTCCCTCACAATGGAACTATATCGTATCTTCTCTCTCATCCTCCCAAAAATCTAACTTGTAGCTGCTGCAGTCCCGAACACAGCCATTTACTGACTAGGGAAGAATAGTGGCAGATCAATGGAGATGGGCCCAGTTATGTGCATGCAGCTGGGTGCAGAGTGACCTCATTATTCTCCTGGATCCCTCACTTTCCACTAGCCAGTAAATGGCTGTGTTGGGAGAGGGCGTGCAGGAACTAAAATGTATTTTTTTAAATGGGATGTTGGACATTGCAGAAGGGATGAAGAGGATTTCAGTCTCAGCAATGACTGAAAAAATGAATTACAATGCCATGCATTGGACATATACCATGGTAAGTCACTAACAGGATGCCAGCCCATGTCTTTGGCTGATCTGCCACAGTGGTGGCTGGTGACTTCAGTGGCAGTAGAGCAGTGAATCCAGTCTTGGTTTCAGTCTCAGCTTTAATTGAGCTGTCCAAAATGCAGGCTTGTGTCTAACATCATCATATCCCCCCCCCCTGCATAATTTTTGGCATTTTTGCCTGATGAAGAAGCCAGGGGAGCTTTGAAAGCTGGCAATATGTATTTTGTGCATTTTGTTTGGCCAATAAGGATATCACTGTTTTGTGAATTTTGGAGGTTGTACTTTGCAACATGGCCAACACAGCTACCCCTGGATATATGAGCTGGAATCAGACACATTTCCTCTCCCTGAGGAAGGACTCTGGAAGAAACATTTGGTATTCTTCTTTCCAAGCTGAACCAATCTGTTTCCTCACAATTTAAAGGTAGCATATGCTCTATCTATCCACCATTGTGCTCTCACCGTCATTTTCAGGAAGATGTGTCAGTTCAATGGAGACAGGATAAAAAAAATCCCAGTGTGAAGTGTTAATAGTATTTTTTTTTAAAATCCACTGCTCTATTTGCATATCATTAATCTTTTAGCATCGTTTTCAGGAACACTCCAATGGAAACACAATGTAGGTGGGATGAACAAGGCCAATGGTAAATGATTATTGCTTTTTTGTTGTGTTTTGAGAGTTCAGCTTGATTTGGCACTGCTGGATCAAAATCTTTAAAAATAGACACTTCTGGAGCTGCAGTATGGAGCTAGTTGCAGCTCTGTGAATCAGCCTTGTAGCAAACAAAGAAGCCTCAATTATGTTCCATGAAGCTGGAATGAGGGACAGTAATAAGGTGCACCCCTCAGTATGAGTAGCAAGCCATTGTGCTAATAGATATAGGTACGGATGTGCACAGATTATGTCTTTTGAAAAAAGTATTCCTCCCAATTTATATTGTAAGGAGCTGGCAAACCTAATTCTCCAAGGGCTTCATCTACACTACAGACACTGTATTCATGCACTCCAGTGGGCTCAAAGGGGACAGGGCTGTACATAGTGCTCCTCTCCTCAGATGTCACTGTCTGCACCGATCTCTCAAAAAAGCTTAGAAAAGATACTTATTTTCTGATCATATTGGCTGGGTATGAGTGGTGTCTGGGAGTTGTAGTGCAAAAAAACTAAGCTCTGGCACTGTCTCTTCATGCCTAACTTCATCATGTGGTAAAAGGAGGTGTGAGGCAATGTATATTCATGTTAAACTGAATACAAGTGGTATGGTCTATGAGACTGACCTCTACATAGGTCATATCTCTAAAAGAATACTTGGCAAAGTTTCCCCAAAATATTTGTGGGAACCATGACTTGATTGCAGAGCTAGGAAAAGTTACCTTCTCTAAAAGAATTCTTGGTACCTCAGCACACTCCAGTTCCCCTAAAAAGTTTGAGGGGTCTGTAACTTGATTGCAGAGTTTGGAAAAGATACTGTGGTGTTTATCACACTATACTCTTATAGTCCTACTATTCCACTTCCCCCCTTAAAACTGCAAATCCCAGAATACAACAGGAGGCAGCTAGAGCAGTTAAAGTGGAATAGTAGCACTATAAGAGTATAGTGTGAACAGCTCCCAGAAGCACCTTGCCAATACAGTCCCTGATGCTGTGGAAGATTCTGTTTACAGTTACTTGAATGCAAGTAGTAGAAGCACTGTGGCAAAGCCAAACCATGAGAAGACAGAACCCAGCATGCATCCAATAGTTCTACTGGCCCATTTCCATGGAAAATTCAAAATGCTGGTATGATGTATAATGTCTCTGCAGCTACGGTTCAGGTTATCTGAAGGACAGTATTCTCCATATAAGCTTACTTAAATCTGAGATCTTCAGGGGAGGCGCTTCTCTCTGTCCCATTACTTTCAGAGGTGCACAATGGGAATGCAGGAGAGAGCTTTCTTTGTGGCTGCTCCCAGGCGCTAGTTCCCTTCTTTGAGAGGTGAAGCCTTTTTGGTTTTGACAGGCCTTTTGTGCACTCTCTGTGGGGAAAAGGATTTAACAATTGTGCCCCACTGCTCTTGTTTGTTTTGTTTTTTTACTTTTTTAAAGGATATGTTATTAACTTGTTTTAACTAGAGTGATAGTTTAATTATATTTTAACTTCTTGTATGTTTTAATTAGTCACAATTTTTAATTGTCGCTGAGTCCCAAGGCTGAGGGAAGAGGAAAAGAAAAAAAGATGATTGATAGAGAGATAGATACACAGATACATAGACAGACAGTCAAGCAAACAAGCAACCATGGAGACAGGGCATGACCAAGGTTTCTAACTCCATCCTCGCTTCCAAGTTTTATACATCATTTGGAACATGTCAATAGGAACATGTCAATAGGGCTAAATATTTAACCATTACATTTAACCCAATAATAATAATAATTAATAATTTGTTTTATTTATATACAGCTATTCCAAAGATCATAGCGGTGAACAGCAAGTAAGCTAATTAGCAAGTAAGCTAAGAAGAGTTTGGGCTTCCTTACACTGACATTTTCAGCTGGTGTGGATCAAGTCCTTTATAGGCATAGCTGTAGATTTGGTGTGCATCACTTTAATTGTCATGTTTCCATCCTACATGATCCTGGGATTTGTAGTTTGCTAAATATGTCACAAAATCACATTGAATGTTGAGTGATGGCAGTTAAAGCAGTGTTAAACTGCATTAATTCTGCAGTGCAGATGCAGCCAAAGATGATCATCCCATATGGTTACCTACTTTATGTTATTGTTTTGGAGAATATACAAGTGTGATATACATTTTAACATTTAAAAAATCAAAAGATTTACAATATACTGAGAAATAATTTGTTTCGCTCACAAGCTGTGGCTGCATCCATCATGTAGACCAGTATTTATGTCTCTCTCTGTGTGTGTGTGTGTGTGTGAGAGAGAGAGAGAGAGAGAGAGAGAGAGAGAGCTTCATGCTTCCATAAAATGCAGCTCTGAATGTTAGAGACTATACAAGTAGAAGTAAAGGACAGACATTTTCATGTATTTTTTTGCCTCTGCTAAACGAGTTTTGGGTGGATTGCATTGTGTGGAAAGTTTGTTTTATTTTATTGCCACCTTTCTCTGGGTAGGGAGGAAGGAGTGGAAAATGGAGAACCCAAGTCAAATACAGTGGACCCTTGTTATACGCTGGGGTTTGGTTCCAAGATCCCCTGTGTATAACAAAATCCGTGTATGCTCAAGTCCCATTAAATATAATGACATAGCAAAATGGTGTCCCTTATAAAAAATGGAAAATCAAGGTTTGATATTTGAAATTTATACTTTTTCTGAACATTTTCAAACCGTGTATGCTTGAATCCGTGTATGCTTGAATCCTGAAGAAAGAGGCTCCTACCTCCATAACTGTCATCTTTCGGCCTGGGAGGGAGAGAATAGGCTGGCCCAGCTCCATCAGGGCTAGCCTGAAGAAGAAGAGCCCCTCTCCAATCCATCTGCCTTGGTCCAGGCCTCAGAGGGAGAGAAGAACCACTGGACCTCATCCCCTTTCCCTCCACCATTCCCTTCTCCTTTTGTGTTGTGTCTTTTAGATTGTAAACCTGAGGGCAGGGAACTGTCTTATTAAAAATAATAATTGTAAGCCGCTCTGAGAGCCATTAGGGCTGAAGGGCGGGGTATAAATACCATAATAAATAAATAAAATAAAAAAATATAAAAAATCAGTGTATAAGAAGGGCCAACTGTACCCATCTTGGGGTATCTTCATTTTATAAACTGTAAAAGTGTAGGATTGATTGTGTTACTTCTTATACCTCACCAGAGCCAGACATACAGTGTTAGTGTTTCTGATGATTAACCATATGTGGCTCGGAGCACAAGAATGTTTTGACATGGCATCTCTCAAAATTTGGCCTGTTACCCAGCTGATGTCCATTGCCCTGTAGAACAATAGTGCATTGATTCTCTGAGTGCAAAAACAGTATCATCCTCACATAAGAGCAGGCTGAGAGGAATATTGTATTTTTTTCCAGTAATCCTAAAAACCTTTAAAGGAAGAAACACCTGGGGGTGGGGGTGGGGGTGTGTGAGTATGTTCAGTGTGCACAGAATGCAAAAATAATAATATAAAAATCTTGAAGGGGATAAACACCCAAGGAGAAGACATAAGGGCTGAGCATCCTCAGTGGGCAGAAAATGCAGAAAAGGTGTGTGTATATGTGTTTGTACATGTGTGTGTGTGTGCGTGTGCGTGTGTGGAAGCAAAACCATCTGAATTCATTCTGCTTTGATCAGGTCACACCAGGAATATTGTGTCCAGTGTAACCATAGTTTAAGAAAGTTATTAATAAGATGAATCATGTCTGGAAGAAGGCAACCAAAAGGGTGAAGTGTCTGGAAAACAATCCCTATAAGGAAAAGCTTAGAAAGCTGAGTATGTTTATCTTGAAGGAAAAAGACTGAGGACTAATATGATAGCTAATGTCAACCACCTAAAAGGCTGTCAGGTGGAATATGGAGCATGCTTCCTACTGTTCCAAAAAGTAGAACCCAGTTCAAGTGACAAGAAAGGCAATTTTGATTAAACATTAGGAACAACTTACTGTATGTCAAGGCTGTCTGACAGGGGAATGGATTCCCTTGGAATGTGGTGGACTCTCCTTCACTAGTTGGATTTTCACCTCTCAAGGGTTCTTTAGTATTACTCTTCTGTTGGAAGAGGATTGAACTTGATGGCTCTTGGTTTACTTTTCAGTGCTATGAATCTAACACTTAAGGGAGAGTGGCTTGAAGACTGAACATGCTCAGTAGGCACAAACGTGATGGCTTACCTTAAGCAGGAAGATAACCTCAAAACTGAAGTTAGGGTATAAAGGAGGGGATGAAATGGAGTGGACCAAGTGGAAACCTGAATGGGTCTACTCCACACTACAATATTTTGTTGCAGCTCCTACTTGGGCCCCTATAGTCCACACAGTCTCCAGATTTTTCTTTCTTCCTGTACTTTGCAAATAAATGAAAAGACAAAAATTAAACTATTTTAAAATGAACTTTTCAAGCAGCATAAATTATGCAAGGTATTTTGCATAATTGCCATTTTGCATAATTTATTGTGATTGTAGAATACAGGCTCCCTTTGAATTTTTTTTTAAAAAATAGGTGTGTGCCCTAGTACAGCTAATGTGCTTTCATTGCTTGTTGCTTGCTGAATAAATAATGTTTTCAGACAAGTAAAATACCTTTCTAGCAAAGGCTTTCTAATTTGTCTGTCACTGTAGTGCATAGACACCAGTGGAACTATCAACAGTGCAGGCATTACAGCCGCAGCTGTCATTTTGTTCTATCATCTCACCTTTTAATAGTCTGCCTGAAAGGAAGGGATGGTGCCACAGTTTGACTTCCAGGCAAGCAAGCTATTGTGTGCAGCTACATATGATTTCTCTTGGTCTCCCCCCCCCCCCCCCACACCTAAAATCATCAGCATTAATGATAAACGTTACTTTGTTTCTAAAATAATCATTGCTGCACTTGTGTTCACAGGCAACCAGTGATGTTGTTATTTGAATCAGAGGCTAACAGTGCAACATTATGCATGAGTAATGATGAGCAAACACTACTAACTTCAGTGGGACTTACTCCCACACCAATATGTTGAAGAATCAGCAGAAGGAATTGGCAAAAGAAAGATGGGAAGGGGAGCCATTTCACAAAACCCATTCTCCACAAATTATGTACTCAATGCCCCACCTTTTTTTTTTAATCAAATCATTTTTGCTTGCTAGTTTTTGGGGTCTAGTAATGGGAGATCAAGGTACTAGCTGGAAGTCAGTTTAGAAACTGTATTAACATCCACATATTCTTTCTGGCCTGACAACATACACCGAACTGTCCCCAGTATTTCTTTCTTGTTGCTCTTGTTTGTGATACCAATGCCGAACAGCTTTCAAATACCTTTCAGGGCATATTAAACAGAAAAACAAAAGTAGTCCCCAAGAACTGCTGTTACAGCAGGATTTCCTGCTTGGCGCAATGTGGTTCCTGAGAGACCCGATTGCCCTCTGCATTCGTAAAGAGAAAACATTGGAACTGAGGAACGGGTGTTTGTGTGTGTGTATAAAGAATGCTTCTGTGTGCCATTCTCCAGCACAGGTTGCCAGCTTCACAACCCAGAAGAATGATTCTCTTCATAATTTTTTCCAAGGACTATTCATACTTGGGGGACCAAGCAGTCTAAAAAATAGTATTTCTGGAAAAGGGATTAGCACAATCAGTGGGACATCTTGAAATGCACAGGGGGGTGGGGATTGAAACTGCAAGCATTTTGAAACAGACGGTTCTTCTTCCTTCTGAGCTGAAATTGTATTGAGCATCACAACACTGTTTTTTCCCCTCCCAGAGAACCAGGCTCCATCTGTTTCTGGAAACGCTTAATGTTCATAAAGTAACAAATTATGTTTCACAGTGTAGCTCTTTCACAAGTTAATGGGGCTAAGGAAAGATTTTGTAAGATTCTCATGACTACAGCGCAGGCCCAGAGGACACAAAAGAAGCAGGCTGGAGATGCTATAAAGGCATAATTGTTTGGTTACAGGCTAACCTCTCTAACCAGAAACCCAGAAAAATACACAATGAAAGATGCTCTGCTCACTGCATAGACAGAGGCCTGAAATCCTGGCCAGTGAAACATCAGTAGACCTTCCAAATCCCTCTTTGTGACTGGACCATTTGGATTTTGCAAATGTTCAAGGGAGGTCCAGGATGATGAACTCATCCCCCCCCCCAAGGGCTGTCTACTCCCTTCATTAAGGTATTTGCTCCTCACTCTCACCTCCTTCCCCACAAGCAGTGGCTTCAAGTGCTTGCTACAGCAGATGGGAGAAACAAGGTGGTCAAAGGGACCAGAGAGAATGGAACAAAGAGATGCTGCAAGGCTGTCTGTAATGTTTGTGGAAGCAGATAGATTCCCTAAGGCCCTTTCACATTGCACAATTATAGCACTATGATTTTTCTTTAACTGCCATGGCTGTAGCCTATAGAATCCTGGGATCTGTAGTTTAGTGAGGCACTAGAGCTCTCTGGCTGAGAATTCTAAATGTCTCTCCCCAAAGTGCAAATCCGAGGATTCCACAGGATGTTGTCATGGCTGCTAAGGTACAATTGTAATGTTATAATTATATAGTGTGAAAAGGCCTGAGGGTGTCATCTAGTAACCCTTTCCTGCATATCTCCTTAATGGTGGCGATGAGGAGTAAATTTTTTATGCAGTCCAGATACTATAGCCAGACTCTTCCTAGAAAAAAAAGCACCCAATAATACAAGCAGCTCTGTTCATCCATATCAGCAAACCATTTCTAGCCATTTGCAGCCACAACTCCACAATATACTTCCAGCCTGTAACACTGCAAGGAGCTCTTCTTTTTCTGCCCCTCTCCATGGAAGATGGCTTTTTGTTGCTAATATGCTTCCCCATGACCATTTAGCAGCCAGGAGTGAGGCATCTGGACAGCATCTAGCAGCAGATGCTACCCTTCTGGATCTCCAGTGGATCTTTGACATCCAAGAGAGGGCATCTGCTCTTTTTTTCTTGGCTACACAACAGCAAGTGGATGATACCTGGCACTTTCCATTCAGAGCCACTAAATGGCTACGTGGATGCACACTGGAAAGAAGCTGCTGCCTTGAAAGGAGAGAGGGGAAGTGTCTGCAATATTTCCACAGTTACATATGCTGGTGTAACCTCTAGTTCTGCTCACATGTGTCAACAACAATAATACAGCCTTTATCTTCAAAGGACTGGGCTGTTAAAGGGTCTTGGTAATGCCCATTACAGACCAAGTAATCAGAAAATATTTTGCATTTACAATATAATGTTGCTGGAAAAAGCAGTTCTTTTACTTTAGGATTACTGCTGAATTCATAGGGAATGGGGAAACCTAAAGGGGATGGCAAATGAAGTCACTCATCATCCCTTATAATCAAACGTCTCAGTATTCTCACCTGGAAAACCCTATGGCATTCTGAGATATGGTTCATTAATGTAAGCTACAAGCAGGAAATTTGTCATACAAAATTGAAAGGAATTCAGTGCATGCTCATGAGCTCTAATGGGAATATATTCGTCATTCAACTTTCCAAGTCTGTGGATTGCTCTGCTGTGTTTTGCTGACTGCACTGCATCATATCCCTTTCTGGTCCTGTTTTGGCCAGGGATGCAGAACGTCTGGCCCAATGACTAGATTATGCCCACCTATCCACTTGCCAAGGCCCCAGCAAAATTCCTTCTCTTCCTGAAGCTCCTCTTCAGAGGTTCCTCTCTCGATCACTTCCTTTCTTTAATGAAAAGTGATCCAACCTAATGATCAGACCTAGTAATCAGCTCTCTATCCTTATGGTCAGATGACTAGCACATTCCCCCTGTTCAGGGAGAAGCAGGCTACTCTCACAACAGGTGTATAGATGGAATGACTGACAATGGAGGACATGAGTGGATCTCTTGCTCCATGGCCAGAGAATTTGCATGCCTGTCTATACATGGGGAAAGGGCTCCTTTCTCTGAGCACAAAGATGCATATTTATGAATGGGTGTGTTTGTGGAGTTATATAAATTTTGTGTGTGTGTGTGCATGCATGGTACATGTCATCAGAAAAAGTGAAGCCACCCCTGTCCACTCTGGGTTGGGACATCACACACTGCTGGCATATAATAAAAATAATAATAATAAATTTTATTTATACCGCTTTTCCAAAAGATCAAAGCAGTTTACATAGAATTAAAACCAAATTACAAACATATCATAAAATAGATAAAAACAAATAAAACAATGTACAATATACATATATAGAAACAATCATTGAATAGGATGAGGCAGAGAGTCGATGGGATCAAGTACATATGGTTTCCATCATGCCTTCATGATGCCAGTGTGGCCCTTAGGAAAAAAATGTTCCCTGGCCTTAAAACCCCTCTGCTCCTTGTCTCCTTGATGAGATTTACATAGAATCATAGAATAATAGAGTTGGAAGAGACTGCAAGGGCCATCCAGCCCAACCCCCTGCAATGCAGAAAATCCAAATCAAAGCATCCCCGACAGATGGCCATCCAGCCTCTACTTAAAGACCTCTAAGGAAGGAGACTCCACTACACTCCGAGGGAATGTGTTCCACTGTCGGACAACCCTTACTGTAAGGAAGTTCTTCCTTATGTTGAGGTGGAATCTCTTTTCTGGTAGCTTGCATCCATTGCTCCGGGTCCTGTTCTCTGGAGCAGCAGAAAACAAGCTTCTTCCCTCCTCAATATGACACCCCTTCAAATATTTAAACAGGGTGATCATATCACCTCTTAACCTTCTCTTCTCCAGGCTGAACATCCCCAGCTCCATAAGACATTCCTCATAGGTCATGGTTTCCAGACCCTTCACCATTATAGTCGCCCTCCTTTGGACATACTCCAGTTTTTCCACATCCTTTTTAAATTGTGGTGCCCAGAACTGGACACAATATTCCAGGTGAGGCCTGACCAGAGCAGAATATAGTGACACTATTATTTCCCTTGTTCTAGACACTATACTTTTATTGATGCAGCCTAAAATTGCATTGGCCTTTTTAGCTGCCGTGCTGCATTGTTGACTCATGTTCAACTTGTGGTCTCCTTGACTCCCAGATCCCTTTCACATGGAGTTTCATTCAGCCAGGTGTCCCCCATCCTATAACTGTTTATAGATTTAATTTAATTTAATTTTTCCACCCTAAGTGCAGTATCTTACATTTCTCCGCATAGAAATTCATTTTGTTAGCTTTGGCCCACCTTTCTAATCTGTTAAGGTCATTTTGAATTTTGATCCTGTCCTCTGGGGTATTAGCTAGTTTAGTGTCATCTGCAAATTTTATGAGCATGTCCCCAATTCTGTCATCCAAGTCATTGTTAAAGATTTTGAATAGCACTGGGTCCAGGACAGAACCCTGTGGGACCCCACTGGTCACTTCTCTCCAGGATGAAAAGGAGCCATTGTTGAGCACATTTTATGTTCGGCCAGTCAACCAATTACAAATCCACGTAACAGTTACTTTGTCTAGCCCACGTTTTACTAGCCTGTTTGCAAGAATGTCATGGGGAACCCTGTCAAAGG
>NW_024802937.1:489658-506621 GCF_019175285.1 Sceloporus undulatus
CAAGCTGGTAATTTTATCAAAGAAAGAGATCAGATTTGTCTGGCATGACTTGTTTCTCTGAAACCCGTGTTGACTTTTTGTGATTATGACATTGCTTTCTATATGGTCACAGACTCTCTGTTTAATGATATGCTCTAGAATCTTTCCTGGTATAGATGTCAGACTAACTGGACGATAATTGTTGGGAACCTCTTTTTTTTCCCCCTCCTCCAGTCTGCTGGGACTTCTCCTGTTTTCCAGGAGTTCTTAAAGATTATTGCCAATGGCTCCGATATTACATTTCCCAGCTCTTTTAATACCCTTGGATGTAGTTCATCTGGTCCTGGAGACTTAAATTCATTTAGATTAACAAGGTATTCCTCTACTATCTCTTTACTTATTCTGTGCTGAAATTCCCCTATTCTGTCTTCTGCTCCATTATCCTCAGGTTGAGCACCCTTTTCCTTTTCTGAGAAGAATGAGGCAAAGAAGGTGTTGAGTAATTCTGCCTTTTCTCTGTCCCCTGTTAGCATTTTGCCATCTTCTCCACACAGTGGCCCTACCATTTCCTTCTTCTTCCTTTTGCTGCGGACATATTCAAAAACGCCCTTTTTATTCTTTTTAACCTCTCTAGCAAGCATTCTGCGCTTGAGCTTTTCAGACTTTATCCCTACATGTGTTTGCTATTTGTTTGAATTCCTCTTTGGTGATTTCCCCATTTTTCCATTTCTTATACATGTTCTGTTTAAAACTTAGCTCGGTTGAAAGTTCCTTAGTCATCCATCCTGGTTTCTTGAGACATCTCCCATTTTTCTTCCTCATTGGAACTGTTTGAAATTGTGCCTTCAGTATCTCCCTTTTAAGAAACTCCCATCCATCTTGAATTCCCTTCTCTTTTAGTATTCTTGACCATGGGATCACTCCCAATATTTCTTTAAGTTTACTAAAATCTGCTCTCCTAAAATCTAGATGGCATGTCTGAGTATGCCTGGCTTCTCCTTTCCATTGTATAACAAACTCCAAGATTACATGATCGCTTCCATCTAAGGATCCTACCCCTTGCTCTCCATTAACTAATAATAATAATAATAATAATAATAATACTGTTTATTTATAGCCCACTTTTCCAAAGAGATCAAAGTGGGTTACAACAAAGGTACTACACAATGTACAAATTTACAAACAGCATCCACATAAAAAATCCATGACAATACATGAGAGTATTAAAAACAAGATAAAAATTACAAGGTTAAAAACCACAACAATAACTAGCTTAAAATGCTAGTGTAATGGGGAGAGAGCAGAAATCACAGCGTCTGGGGGAAAGCCTGTTGGAAGAGGAAGGTCTTCAGCTTCTTCCTGAACAGGTCAAGGGAGGTAACCGAGCGGAGTTCGCTGGGAAGAGAGTTCCAAAGCTGCAGGGCCGAGTTGGAAAACGCCCTCTGTGCAGTCACGGTGTACTTCGTATCAGGAACCCTCAACAATTGCTTCCTGGCCGATCGGAGGGTGCGGGGCGGATTATATGGGGAGAGGCGGTCCTCCAAGTACCCTGGGCCCAAGCCATTTAGGGCTTTATAGGTAATAACCAACACCTTATATTGGGCTCGGAAGCGGATGGGCAGCCAATGAAGATCTTGCAAAATAGGTGTTATGTGGCTAGTCCTGGAGCATCCAGTGACTAACCTAGCTGCCATATTCTGCACTAATTGAAGCTTCTGAGTTTGGTACAAGGGTTGCCTCATGTAGAGCGCATTACAGAAATCCAACCGAGAGGTTACCAGAGCATGTACCACAGTTTCAAGGTCCCCCCGGCCCAGGAAGGGTCGCAGCTGGCGTATCAGCCGAAGCTGATAACAAGTGCTCCTGACTGTCGCATCCACCTGAGATGTAAGGTGGAGTGACGAGTCCAGACGCACCCCCAGATTGCGAACTGAGTCCTTCAGGGGAAGCGTGACCCCATTCAGGACAGGTGGACAAATCTCCATCCCCGGGCCAGGGGAACCTATCATGAGTATTTCCGTTTTCTCTGGATTCAAGCTGAGTCTGTTTTCCCTCATCCAGCCCATTACTGACTCCAGACAGGCGTCTAGAGGAGAGATGGCATCCCTGGTCACTGCATCAGTCAGAGACATAGAGAAACATATTTGGGTGTCATCAACGTACTGATAACACCGCGCCCCGTGTCTCCGGATGATCTCACCCAGTGGTTTCATGTAAATGTTAAATAGGTCATCCTTATTGGTTAGGATCAGATCCAAAATAGCTGATCCCCTTGTTGCCTCTTCCACCTTTTGGAAAATGAAACTGTCTGTAAGGCAAGTGAGGAATTTGCTAGACCTTGAGGATTTGGCTGAGTTTGACTTCCAGCAAATACCAGGATAGTTGAAGTCACCCATCATTACTACATCTCTCCTTCCTGAGTGTGTAGTCATCTGTTCTAGAAAGGCATCATCCAATTCATCCATCTGACTTGGGGGTCAGTAGTAGACTCCCACAATAATATCCCTGTTGTTTCCCTCCCCTTTAATTTTTATCCAGATACACTCCACCTGGCTTCCAGAATCGATGTCCTGGATCTCTTCACTGGTGTAAATGTCCCTGACATATGAGGCTATTCCTCCTCCTTTCCTGTTTTGCCTCTTTCTCTTGAAAAGGTTATACCCCTCTATTCCTACATTCCAATCATGAGACTTATCCCACCAGTTTTCAGTAATGCCTATTATATCATATTGGCTTTGTTGTACTAGGAGTTCAAATTCAGCTTGCTTATTTCTCATATTCTGTGCATTAGTGTAGAAACATTTAAGACCATGTGTTCCCTTTACTTGCTGTCGGTGCAAACATTTTTTTTCTCCCACTTTTTTCTCCTTGCACTGTTTGTCTTGTTCCCTCTATGACAGTTTGGCTATTTTCTCCATCCCTGCTGTCTCCCTCCCCCACATAACTCAGTTTAAATCCTTCCTGATCAAATTTTTGAAACTATTAGCAAAAACGTTTTTGCCAACTGGTGTGAGATGCAACCCATCCCTTGCCAGAAGTCCCTCCTCATGGAACCTCAGACCATGATCCAAAAATCAAAATTGTTCTTGGCGGTACCATCTGCAGAGCCAGTTATTCACCTCTGCTATTTTCCTCTCCCTTCCTGGACCATGCCCTTCGACTGGGAGAAGAGATGAGATGACAACTTGTGCATCCATCTCTTTCAACTTCCTACTCAAAGCCTCATAATTCCTTATGATATTCTGAAGGCTGTGCCTTGCAGTATCATTGGTTCCCACATGAACCAAAAGAAAGGGATAATGCTCAGTAGGCTTGATCAGTTTTGTCAGGCTCTCTGTCACATCACGGATCTTTGCCCCAGGGAGATAGCACACCTCCCGAGACATCTTGTCAGGCCCACAAACCACTGGTTCAGTACTTCTCAGCAAGGAGTCCTCCACCACGACCGCACGCCTCCTTCGAGGCTTAGTAGCAGCTGTTCCTTTTGGTGGTACTCCCAGATCACCTGCTCTGTCCCTGAAGTCTGTCCCTGCTGCTTTTCCTCATCATCTCTGATAACAGAGAGAGATTCAAATTGATTCTGTAGCTTCAAACTCCCAGAACATTCCCTGGTTTCCCTACTTCTGTGTGTGACTTTCCTCCAGCCATCTACTTCTGTTGTATGTGAAGTGACCTCCTCCTCCCCAGCAACGTTCTCTGTGTGTTTCCCATCCAGGACCATCTGGTCCGTTCTGGACGGGAAAACCTCTTGCTCCCTATGATGCTGAAGTGTATCTACCTGGTCCTCCAGCTGCTGTACTTTCTCTTCTAAGAGGGCCACCAACTTGCACTTAGTGCAGGTAAAGTTCCCCACATCTCTAGGCAAGAATACAAGCATCCCACAAGTGTTTCAGATGACTGCAGCAGGTCCTTCAGTGTCCATATTGGATCAGTTTGAGTTGGTCAGTACCGATGATGTGGACAAGATCCTTGGAAGCGTTCGGAAGACAACTTGCTCTCTCGATCCCTGTCCCTCATGGCTGGCGGCGCAGGGGGGGACCGGCAGTAACTTCACTGTTACGCCGGATTATCAATACATCTTTGAGGGAAGGGCAATTTCCAACTAATTTGAAATTGGCCATTGTAAAACCTTTGTTAAAAAAGCCCTCCCTTGACCCCCTGGTACATAATAATTATCGACCAGTCTCGCTGCTGCCATTTTTGGGGAAGGTGATCGAGAGGGCGGTTGCAATCCAGCTTCGATCGATCTTGGATGAAACGGATTATCTGGACCCATTTCAAACTGGCTTTCGGGCGGGTTACGGGGTTGAGACGGCCATGGTCGCCTTGGTCGATGATCTCCGTCTGGGCATTGACAGGGGAAGCGTGTCCCTGTTGGTGCTCTTGGACATCTCAGCGGCTTTCGATACCATAGACCATGGTATCCTTCTGGAGCGCCTGGCAGAGGTGGGAATCGGGGGCACTGTGCTCCAGTGGTTCCGTTCCTACCTCTCTGGGAGGTTCCAGATGGTGCAGCTGGGAGACGTGTGCTCCGATAAGAGGGCCCTCACAACTGGGGTCCCTCAAGGAGCCATTCTGTCTCCTATGCTTTTCAACATTTACATGAAACCGCTGGGAGAGATCATCCGGAGACATGGGGCGCGGGGTTATCAGTATGCTGATGACACCCAAATAATTTTCTCTATGTCTCCGACTGATGCAGTGACGGAGGATGGCTGGAGTCGGTAATGGGCTGGATGAGGGAAAACCGTCTCAGTCTGAATCCAGAGAAAACGGAGGTACTTGTGATAGGTTCCCCTGGTCCAGGAATGGCGGTGGTTCCACCTGTCCTGAACGGGATCACGCTTCCTGTGAAGGACTCCGTGCGCAGTCTGGGGGTGCTTCTTGATTCGCCACTTCACCTTACAGCTCAGGTGAATGCGACGGTCAAGAGCACCTGTTATCAGCTTCGGCTTATTCGCCAGCTGCGCCCATACCTGGCCCAGAGAGACCTTGAAACGGTGGTACATGCTCTGGTAACCTCTCGATTGGATTTCTGCAATGCGCTCTACATGGGGCAACCCTTATACCACACCCGGAAGCTACAGATGGTACAGAATATGGCAGCCAGACTGGTCACTGGTACCTCCAGGACCAGTCATATTACACCTATACTTAAAGAGCTGCATTGGCTGCCCATCCGCTTCCGGGCACAGTACAAGGTGTTGGTGATAACCTATAAAGCCCTACATGGCTTGGGCCCAGGATACCTGAAGGACCGCCTCTCTCCATACATTCCGCCCCGCACCCTCAGAACTTCTGGGCAGCAACTACTGAGGGTCCCAGGGGCTAGACTAGCCTCCACAACGAGGAGGTCGTATTCCATCGTCGCCCCGGCCCTCTGGAATACGCTGCCCATAGAGCTCCGCTCGGCTACCTCCCTGGCCCAGTTTAGAAGGGAGTTAAAAACCTTCTTATTTCGATCAGCATTCCCCGAATTAAGTTCCAGCTAGTCTTCCCCCCTTCGACGGCAATGGTAGCTGGCTGACAGGGTTTTAGTTTGATTTTAATATGTTGTGTTGTATTTTTATTATGTACTATAATGTAATTGCATTGTATTATTAACATGTTGTTCACCGCCCTGATCGTTGGAAGGGCGGTATACAAATAAAATTATTATTATTATTATTATTATTATTATTATTATTATTATTAAGTCTTAAGGAGGCACTGAACAAGACTGTGGGCTTCCCCTGCTAAACACTGCTGGCCTGGCCTTTGTCCCCAAGCTCTGTTAAAGAGCTCAAACAACTGGGACTATAGTTATGTAGAGAGCTCCTGGCTACTAGCTCTTTCCTGAGGCAAGTCTCTGACTCGCTTACTCTGAGCAAAAGTTCCCACAAGCCCCTTAAGGAAAAAAGAGAAAAGAAAATGTGCAAAATTAAAGGAGAACCCCTCCAACAATGTTCCCAGGTCAGCTTCTCTTCTCTTCTCCAAAATCTTCTCCAAAACCTCCTTGACTATATAAGAAAAATTAAAAATCTGTGTGCCACAGAATACACAGAATAATCCAACAGAATTACACAGAATAATCCAACTATTCTTGGATGGTTTTTGATGCAAGATCATCCTTTTCTTATGATTTAGTTAAACAGTCTCCAAATGGTATAGTTGATGATGATGATAATAATAATAATAATAATAATAATAATAATAAATATTTATTTATATCTCACCTCTTCCGCTTTGAGGATCGAGGCGGGTAACAGCAAAGTGAATACAATATACAACAATAAAAACAACAAGCCCCACAAGACCCCGACCCAACCCTCCCTCCCAACTATAAAATTAAACAGTAAAAGATGGTTAAAAAGTGCATAACAATACATCAAAATTAGAAAAACAAACCACAAATAAGAAAAATAATAAAAGGAGGGGGATTCAATTGATTCTGGACATTATCAATCGGGGAAGGCCTGCCGGAAGAGAAAGGTTTTTGTCGCCTTTTTAAAAGCCTTGAGTGAGGATAATTGCAGAATCTCTTCCAGCAGGTCATTCCATGTTTTTGGAGTGGTGACAGAGAAGGACCTCTGGGAGGTCACCACCAGTCTGGTCTTTCTGGATTGTAAGAGGTTTTTCCTGGAGGATTGGGGTGTATGGGAAGAATTGTATGGGAGGAGGTGTTCCTTCAACTCTGATTTGCCTGCTGTTAACATAAAGATTATGTGTCCTGCTTCTCACTTTGTGAACAATTCAGACCCACCAGTTGTTACTGGTTCACCCTTCAGAAAGAGTTAAGTGTGGTTCCCATGGGTGCTCTGATCACCCAACTGATGAATCTCCCCAGAAACTTCTTTCCAATTGACGTTCTTAGTATCCACTGCTGTTGCCTTTTCTACTACCTCACCATTCATCACCCCATCCAACCATTTCTCACTACAGCCACTGCAAAATGCTCCCCTCTGAATGGGGACACTGGAGAGTCTTTCAGTAGATGCTTTGCTGATGGGTGTGAGAATGGTGAGGTTGGAGCACAGTTGTGAAAAGTAAGTCTGAAACATCAGCTTTTGTCGGAGGACAAAGTAGAGACAGGGTGTGAAGAAAACATGAAATTTATTTATTTATTTATAAATATATACCTGAACCCTGTTGATTAGAGCAGACCTTTTGAATAGGTCTACTAAAGTATGGTACACCTAGTGAATCAATTGTTAACTGGTGAGTAAAAACCTATGTAATATCTATTGACTTAATGGCTCTAATTAGGAGTACCAAAAGGATTCAGGCCACAATTGACATTATGAGGGCGTTCCCACTTGCGATTTAAAATGAATTTAAATACAGCGGTTCGTTTTAAAGCGATTCAAAATAAAGCGAGTGTTATCCTTATTTGTATCATTCCCATTTAGGTAATGTTTTATTTTAATTCACTGTAATTGACCCTGTTTCGTTCCCATTCAAGGATGAATCGGTGTATATTTAAACTGGTTTGGTTACTTTTTCATTCACATTCACTTGTTTCGACTGTCAATCAAAGCGACATCATGACGTCACATTAATTCGGAGTAACATACACCGATGTAGCCTGTACCTGCGTTCCCACTACCTGGCCGTTTTTAATTTCGCGGTTTTTTTTAAAAAGAGCCAATCAGGAGGCGCTTATTCGTCCTAACTGCCATAACTCAGTGCTAGGGAATCCTGGGAATGGTAGTTTATTATGGCACCAGCACTCTCTGGCAGAGGAGGATAAATGTCTCACAAACACAACAAACACAACCATCCCATAGTTCCTCTGGAAAGAGCCTCGGTTCCCAAATTCGCTTTGGCCGCCCCATGGGGAGAGAATCTTTGGGGAAGACTGCTCCCTGGGCTGTCTTGGGAGCCATGAAGCGGGGATGTCCTGCAAAACCCATCCCATAGTTCCTCTGGAAAGAGCCTTGGTTCCCCAAATTCGCTTTCTGGCCTCGCTCCCCATGGACCTCGCCAACCGAGGGCCAACCAAGGCGAGCCCTCCAAGGCCCGTTTGCCAAAGGAGCCTGGCTTGAGTCCCGAGTCCAGGCGCCCGTGGGAAGGCAGGGCAAGTGGCAGAGAGAGCCAGGCAGACAGAGCCTGGTCCCGTTGGGGTTCAGTCTGGAAAAGGCAGGCAGAGGAGAGACGGAGGAGCTGGGAGCAAAGAGTTTAGGGCCCTTTTGGAATTAAAAGGGGGAAGAAAACAGGGTCCGCATGGGAGAGATAATCCGGTTTGGCACTGCTTGAAGTGCCAGGGCTCCAAGCGATGGGATGCTGGGCATTGTAGTTGGTTGTGGCACTTCAAGCCCTGTCAGACCGGATGGTTTCTGCAGTGCGGAGGCAGCCCCGGTTAAAGAAGGAGAGCGAAGCCAGAAAAGATGCGCATGCCGAAGTTGGAAAAGTCTCCCGCCTTTCTTTTAATCTCATTTCATTTTGGACTCGGCGCTGCCGGAGGAAGGTCTGGGAAAGCCATCCTCCAAAATAAAAGGGCTCTTTTGCCATCTTGAGGCAGAAGAAGAAGGCGGCAAGGAGGGATCTTTGGGGAAACAGAGGGCGCCCCTTCCTCGCCACCCAGGAGGACAAGGCCCCTCAAATGGAGGGGAATGGAGGACAGACAGGAGCCAAGGAAAACTCAAAACGGAAATACCAGCCCATGCTTCTAAGCCCTGCCCAAACTGCAGGAGGTTTTAGAAAGTCCTGAAAAGGTTGGCATGGAGGACAGTGGGTTGAAGTGGCTAGAGATTCTGCATCCCCCAAGGAAAAGAAGGCAGTGGGTTGAAGTGGAATACACACACACACACATATCCAGGGTTTCCTATGTCTCCCCAGATTCCGTTTGGGAAAGAGAGAAGGAAAGGCTCTATTTCCCCCAGATCGCTGTGCATCCAGCCTCTCTCCGTTACAAATGGTGGTCAATGGCTCTCCTCACACAGAGGGAAGGTTGCAATCCACCGGGGGAAAGTCTATGCGAATGGAAGAAAATGGTGCTGGCGATGCAGAAAGAGACCAAAGAGGGTGACACCCCCAGGCCAGCCCATCGTGCTCCGCTCCTCCCATCCAGTTGACCCGATTCAAAGGCCGAAACGTTCCTATTTAAATACTCCGAATCCTATCCCAAAACAAGGAAAAATACTAGGGTCAACCCTTCTATTTTTTTTACTCCGGTGTATAAGCCTCTAACACGGATTAAAACAAATACACTGAATCAGATTCGAATCTAAGTGGAAACGATATAGGGTTAATCTAGAACTGTTCTAGAGTTAATTTGGGTTCAAGTAGGAACGCTATACCTTGGATTCGATTTGTAACCCGGCGTATAAGCCAGTGAGAACAACCCCTTCATCAATGTTATTTATAAATAAATGTTATTAATCTATTTATTTTTTACATAGGGAAGGGAAATAGTAAAATGGGGAAATACAAATAAAGTAGAAAAAATAAAAAGGGAATGGGAAATAAGGTCAAACTAAATCAGTGTTGATTCATTGTCTGATTTTTCTGATTTTCTGGAATAGTTTTGATGAACTATACTGATAAATCAGTGCCATCTGCAGAGGGTAAATGATAAATTCAAGTTACACCTATTCTTGCATGGTTTTTGATGTAAGCTCATCCTTTCAAAATATTACAGCCAAGATTTTATTGTAATTGTTCTGAAAAAAATAATAATCAGTAAGTACAAGACTTTTGTTCTTCTTAAGTGGAAACCAAATAGCAAAAGGAGACTGTGCATTTAAGAAGACATAATACATTTGCCTGCTTGACTTGGCAAAGCCTGATCGTATTTTCCTTTCAATTTACCACAGCTCCCCAAGTAAGCTAAAGAGAGCTGTGGCACCTGTACTCTCAGCAGCTGCTGCAACAACAAATCTTCCATTGAACATTTTCTTTTACTATTTCACATTTCATTTTGCTAGGTATTTAAGAACGTTACACCCTTTCTCTTACTCATTAATTACAACAGGATCTTTATTCTTATATAAAAATGATGCATCCTTTTAGGATTGTTTTAGTCCTAAATCCAATTGTTAGTTTCAACTAGAGTTGACTCACTAAATCCATTCATTGTGGTTATTTACTTTCAAGTTAGCTTTAGCTTATGGCGACCCTAGGAATGAGAGATCTCTATGAGCCCAGTCATTAATAGATCTACTCAGGTCTTGCAAGCTCAGGGCCATAGTCTGGTGGCAGCCATGGTAGGCCTACACTGAGGGTAGGCCTACACTGGCCAGAATATCCCAGGCTTCTCCTGGAGTATTTTGGCCTTGAAGTCCCCCCCCCCATTCCCTGCACACTTTGGTGAGTGGCCCCCCAGTGGTAGTTGGCAGCACAGTGGGACATGAGACACTCTTCTAACGCCAGAAACAAAGAGCCCAGTATTGATCACATGGCTGGATGCCTTGATATAACCTCAGCTGAAGCAACTTGTGCTAGTGGAGATGGCTGCAGGTGGTACAGTGAGGGGTTTTAAACAGTTGCCTGGCATTACTCTAGAGTGCTCTAGATTTTCTTGGAAGGTCCAGAGCCAATGGTGAATTTGTAAAATTGATTTAACATGGGGATGGCCTAGAATTACTGTGGAACTGCCCTTCCCACATGAAGTGAGTCCACACTTGAATCGGAAATTTGGTAAATAATATTCAATTGGTGATAATAATAATGATAATAGATGGGTGTGAGGAAGCAGGTTCATTTGGCTCATGTATACATGCCTTGAATCAATCCATCTCTAATATGGTATTTCCCTTTTTGTTCTGCCTTCTACCTTACTGAGAAATATTATCTTTTCCAATGAGTCATTTTGCCTCATGATGTATGGCAGCTTCAGTTTAATCATATTATTAAATCAATTGGTGAATAATGACTTGTGAAAACCCATTTCATTTAATGAATCTACTCTAGCTGGGATTAGCAGTTGTGTTTAGCCTTTACCATTAATTATTTTTTATTTTCACTTGTTTGATTACATAATCACCCATGAAGAGAAGCTCTTATGTAGGTTAAGGAGGAAAAAATGAAAAATACACTGAAAAAATCCCACCAGTTGACTACATTGTTACATAAATAGCATGAACTATGTAAGTAAAGTCTCCTAGCACAGCCTCCCCAGCCCACCTTAAGAGTCAGCAGTCAGACCAGGTAAAAAGGATGTTTCTACTGCTTTCTGCAAGTGAGGCTACTTGCATTCCTGATCCAGCTGCTGGCTGTTAAGGTAGATGGGAAGCAGTTACATAGTTATACATAGTCTTAGTGGATACAGAGTAGTTACAGATCTGTAAATCTAAATTATGAATCTGTAACTGCAATACTCAATGCCACTCAATATTTTCTTTTTTTAAAAAAATGTGATCCAGTTTGGGGGGAAATTGGAGGAACTGTGCTATTAACCAGAAGGCATATCCAGGGTAGCTGCATTGGTTATATACCAAAGTACAGTATCATCCAAAATCCACAAAACTGTGATACCTTTATCGGGCCAACCAAAATGCATGTTATACTTTTTTCCTTTTTTGAAGTTCCATTGACTTCTACATCAGGCAAAGGTGTTGAAATTGATACAGGAGATAGGAAAAAAATGACTATGGCCTGTTCCGCACGGGCAAAAAGTACGTGCTCGGCATGTACTAGGGTTACTAAAGGGCATCCCTTCTGGACGCCCTAACCCTAGTATGTGCTGAGCACGTACAAAATGGCGGTGCCCTTTCTACATGGGTGCCACCATTTTGACGTAGCAGAAGCTTAGTGTCTGCACGTCACGGCACAGAAATGATGCCACAAGTGTGCCATTGGCGCCTTGTGGCGTCATTACTGCACCGCAAAAAGAAGCCGCTTTTTGTGACTTCTTTTTCTGCCACAGGGAACCCTCCCCATTTGGAGGCTGAGGCTTCCTGGTGGCGGAAACGGAGGTGCCGGCAGACTGCCCTTTTTGGGCGGTCTGTAAAGTGCCAACGTTAGGTATAGCTTTGCATTTGTTCAATATGTTGAACAATCTCCTCAGTTCAGATGGTATATGAAAGGTATTCATGCAGGTGGGGCCCTCCTCCTTCTGGCCATGTGGTCCAGGAAATAAACTTTAAATTATTTTAGCAAGACAAAAAGCTACTGCCTCTGAGGTCCAGTTTGTCTTGAATCCTTTGTGAGGCTACAGGCCTCTTTGTTAGGAAGAAAACACTGACTTTCTCAGGAAGCCTCCCATGTTTTTGCAACAGGAAAACTTGGTGTTGTTAAGGTAAAACATGCCAATACAGCCTTAATTTTTTAAAAAAGTTTCACCTTTGTTCGACTTAGAAACCTCTATAAGTAAAGTCCCAGTCCATTGGCTCTCTCTTTATGATTCCCCTGTGGTGGTTAAAATGTGGTATCTGTACATCCAGAAAACATATACAGTGCTATCCATGTTGGCCTTATAGCAATAGTATGGAATACCCTTCCTAACCATCTGAACTGAGAACAACCACAGCATCTTGACCAAATCCACAACTATTACTAACATTTGTCAGTCAGGAGTTGTCTCACTCCTGTATCCAACTGTGGCTCAAACATACTGGGATTTGTTGTTTTGGAGACCTGTATATTTTGAGTGGGATTTCCTCCCCTCGCCAGATGCATACTGAGATTAGGCAGGAAAGGGCACAGCAGCATCTGTTTTGTCATCAGGAATTGTCCATAAGTGCCAGTGGAACCTAGTTAAGGAAGACAGACAATTTACCCCAGCTGTCTCAGAAATTCCTAGGGATGTAAAAAGAACATTGTCCTTTCCTGGGTGCATAAAGGCATGGTTGGACTTGCAAAAGCACTATCAAATGACTGGGAGTAATGTCACTGGAACCTGAAAAAAAGTGGTCAGTACAGTGATGAGTAAAGCCAAATCCTAGCACTTTTGCCCACTTTGGATGAGTCCTGATCTGAATGTGCCTACAAAATCTTACAAAGTAATCTACAGAGCTCAGGCCCAGGGATATTGGAGGTGGTGATTTTCATGCACACTCCTGTCCCCACCGAACTGTGACGCAAGAGTGGTGAACTGCTTGTAGCATGAGGGCCAAATTCAATGTGAGAGAATTTCTTGGTAGCTGCATTCCATTAGTCAGTAGAGCTAAAGAGTATTACTGCGTGTTGCCTAAAATACCAGCATATTTTTACTTTAAAGCTATTACTATGAAAAACTAAGGATTTTTAGAATGGGGAGGTAGACCTGTATAAAAACTGAGAAACTATTAAATCTTTGGGAAAGGAATGAGGCCATCTAAGGGAGCTCAAACAGCTAGATTCAGCCCCAGGGCCTGTGGCAGTGTACCCACACTTAAATGTTGTGCATTTACACTGAATGTCTGCATAAGGCTTGTGTTACAAAGAAAAAAACTGTATTCATTTTGATGATATTTTGCCCCCTTGAAGGGGACCACTTCACAATGACCCCCCCTTCCCCATCTTCCCATTAATCCTAGAATATTCTTCTCTAGCAATGCACTTTTTCATTCATGCTAGGAAAGTACATTCTAAAACGTAATGCAAACATGAAAAACTGAAAGTTAAGCTTTAACGTTCATGCCATGTATGAGGTGTATGCCCACATAACACGCCCTTAGGTACATGAATAATTAAAATGGGTACTTTAGGAATATATAACAGGGTTTGAAAGGGTGAGACAGCTGTAATATCCTTGATTTTTTTTTTACAGAATTTTAACTGGCAAGGGACATTCATAAAAGCATTTCTTCTCCATCCATGAATTTTGTTTGGGGGTGAAGTGGTCTAAGGGACTATCAGGTTGCTGAATGCTACAGTACTGCTCTTGAAAAGGAATAAACCATTTCTGCTTTGCCAGTTGCATTTTTTTTTTTAAAGCAATGTTAGGTGTTCTTTCCCAATATAGCGTATACTGAATAGTCTTCTAGTTGTCTAGTGGGATATCAGAAGTCTGGCTCTGACTAGCAAGCCCTTTAGAACCAGCCTAGATTTTCCACTGAGTCTTCAGCAAAGAAATGTGAATAGTGTTTTTAATGATAGACCCTTCAATTCTTCCCCTGAAAAACTGTGCAAAACCCTCCTGAGATATCATGAAGAGCCTCTGTGAAGAGCGAGGGATGGAGATGCTGCAAGCGGTGAATGCAAAATGTTGGGAAGAAAGAAAGCTGTTCAAAACAAAACGCCGACTAAAAGGCATCTGCGAAGGATACTGTCTCCTTTTCAAATCCTCATCCTTTGTGAGGGAAGAGACAAAAGTTAAAGGCAGTGGTGGGAAATTATGCAAAAATCACAAAGCTTTTTTCCCTCTTTTAATAAAAAGGCAAGCCCATTTCTGGGTATGATTATACATATAAATGCTAGAAACAATAATGTGCAAGCATATAACAATTAAAGAGGATATGGAATCCACCCCAAATCAGAAATGTCAAAAGCTTGAGGTTTAATAGGAAAGTAAATGGAGTTGTAAGTGCAACATTTGAGAACAGTCAGCTTACAGTATATAACGCAGAGTGGGATAGCAACAGGTGAATAAAAAGGAAAAACAAAATTTGGGGAAATATGTATGCAAAAACCTCAGTTTATTATTGATCTTGAAGGCTTTACAAGTCAGGTAGGTGGTGTTATGAGTAGCAGATGGTTCTTAAGGCAAAAGGAATGAATAAAGAAGAATGAAAAAAATTATTGTACTGTCTGTGGTTTAAAAGCATAATAATATGCCCTAAAATTCTGTCCTCACTATGGATAATGGAAAATGATCATGCCAAATTACTCTTCAAATTCAGATTTTATTATAAATTAAGTACTGAAGATTTGAAGATCAATAATACTTTTAAAAATTATTTCATTTTTACAACTAGCTCATCAGTTTTCTTTATAATATATTAAGGAGGAAAGGAGTGGGAGAGGGGGGAAAGGTGGCATCACCTTTAAGGGTAATTGGTTTTTATTTTAACATGACCTTAAATGTGGCAGCAACTTTAAGATTTATTGGTTTTTATTTTAGCACAACATTTTGTGGATATAAACGCACCTCTTCAGATGCAGTAAAGACTGATATCCAGGACTCAGGATATATAGCATATTTACACAGTTGTGAACATGGGATAGAATGTAATAGACCCATTACAAATGGGCCTATAGTACAGACTGGGTCCGTGTTAGGGTTAGAAATGTCAAGAAAAAAGCAACATGGGATATACAGTATATGAAATAAAACATGTATGTGTGAGTCAGGGTAACTCAGCAGAAGCCAATTGGGAACCACACAGGTGTAATAGATAATGGAATTAACAAGTCCTGAATGCCAAGGACAAGAAATGTAAAGTGGATAATTGGACACACCTGACAATTGTTAAGTGGTCAAGGCTGAGATGATGAAATCATTAATTGTAGGATGAACCAAAAGAACCAATGAGAGTGGTGTACACGCCTACTGGGTGGAAACAGACAACAGTGGGTGGTGTCTTGCATTAACTATAAGAATGATTATGAATCCCAATGTATTTTGTGGGTTGTAGTAGTGGGTAGTAGAGTGAGGAGTTGAGTATTGTTGTGTTGGATAGTTTTGGAGCTGTATATAGTAGAATAAAGTAGATCTTTTATATAAGACTACTGAGTTGTCTGGTGTCTTGGGTGAAGCTTCAAGAACCAGCTGGATCCTGAAGAAGAAGGGTGAAGACTTCTGTGGAAGTAGAGTGAGAAGGCTTGGAGAGTTTGTCGGGGTCTTCAGCCTGTTCTCTGTAACTCTGCTAAGCTTTAACCACTGGCCAAAACTGGTCAGCGTGGTGCACAACCAGGTGGTGAGTACGAGCCAGAGGTGAAGAGCTACAACTCCCATCATCCCTAACAAGAAAGGGGCGTCCCTTCCAGACGCCCCTAACCCTAATACGGACCAAGTCTGTACAAAATGGTGGCACCCATTCCACATGAGGGCTGCCATCTTTACGTAGCAGATGCACTGCGTCTGCATGTTGTGCAGCGCATATGACACTGTGAGTGCGCCATTGGTGCCTCGCGGCGTCATATCTGCACTGCAGAAAGAAGCTCCATTTTGGGGCTTCTTTTTGCTCCGTGAGGGAGCCACGCGGTTTGGTTCCTGCGCCTCCCTCGCAAAGCAACCGGCAGCCTCGTGAGACTGCCCCTTCTGGGTGGTCTGTAATGCACCATAGAGTCGGCAAAGATGCCAATGACAACCCTTGCCCCAACTTTTTAAAAAGATTTGTAAGGTAATAAAGGTACTGTATATATTCATGTATGTCTAGAAATTTTAGTCAAAAATTGACCCAATAAACCTGACTCGACTTATCCATTGGTCAATGTAAGTATTGTACTTGAACTCTTATTAAAAACAGGAAGTATCACCTGGTGAAAGGCAAGAGTGTTTTCTGTCCTGGAAGCACTGATCTCCCTCTGTTCTCTTATCCATCCAGCCTTCAGTCTGAGCACAAATAGTTATGTCTGCTGGAATTTTGTAAGTTCTTTAGCATAGTTTTCCTTTGCTTCCTCCTTTAGATCCTTTGTTACATGCCCCTAAGTTTTACCCTTGACTTATCCATGGGTCATATAAAACCCCCTAATTTGAGCCCCCAAACCCACCCTCAGCACATGAGGGTCGACTTATAGTTGGGTATATATGGTATTCCAGATCTTTACAGTAGTTTGTTAGTGCTGATGTGTGAAAGCAATAAATCTGTTTACTAAATGTCAGTCTCCCTGGGTTCAAAACTCTGAGAAGATTTCTTCTCAGTACTGCACATATAACAAAAGGAATCTTCTCAGGAGTTATTCACATGATGAAAATAATCCTGGTAAAATCTGGCTTGAATCTTTGTTGTTCTGATGCATTTTGCCAAAAAACCTACTTAACCCAGAATAATTGATCCCAAGTTTTTTCCAAGTTTTCCTGAAACATTTGTCTTGCTGGCTATGTCAGTAATCAATAATTTGGATAAATTGGGATAAAACTCTGCATGCCTTGAAAGTGTTTTGAATACATCAGCACTATTGAATCTATGGCGGGGTACAG
>NW_024802937.1:506721-514074 GCF_019175285.1 Sceloporus undulatus
TTTTTAAAATGGGACGTCCGGAGGACGTCCCAAATGGCGGTGCAGAAAGCACCTATCTTTATTTGCAGTGCTGACATGTGTGAGCAACAGAACTCGCAGAGATATGCATAGTTGTGGGTCCAATAAAAAAAAGTGAGAACAACAAACCCGGAAGGCTTGAGAAATTATTCACACAATTGTGTTTAAAACAATAACATCTGTATGACCCCTCAGATAGAGTTTTGAATTCAGGGAAACATACTTTAGGTAAGTAGATATATTGCTTTCACACATTGACACATGGCCACTGTAAAGATCTGAAAGACTTGTATCACCTCACCCAGGCCTTTCAAGGAAAGTTGCCTAAACCAGTGATCAATATGATAGATGATCTAAACCTGATAGATGTTTGGGGATTACAACATACAGGAGTCAAAGAATTCACCTTTTTTTCAGGGAAACACAAGTCTTGGTCACGAATAGAGCATTTACATCTCAACTCTTATGTAAAGAAATTATAAAAACTGAAATATTACCTAGGGTTCTATCTGACCATAGCCCTACTATGTTGCAAATTAATCAAGACAAAAGAGAATACTCTTGGAGACTACAAGAATATATATTATCTGATGAAAATGTAGTAAAAAAGATAAAACAAGTAATTAGAGCATACTTTGAACAAAATGTAAATAAAGAAACCCCTATAAACGTGATCTGGGATGCCGGAAAAGTAGTAATTAGGGGCCATCTAATCCAACAAGAAGTCATCACCAGGAGGAAAAAAAGAGAGAGAAAAAGAGCTTATGAATAAACTTAAATTTAAGGAACAGGAATACATACCATAACTAATCCAGCAGACCAAAATATACCTTATGAAATTCAAATAATTAAAAATCAATTCAGGAACAAAATTACGTTAGAGGTAGCAAATAAAATTAAAAATGTCAAACATTATCACTTTGAAAATGCTAACAGAGTAGGGAAATGATCTTTGGAATAGCAGTATATAAATAAAACAAATTATTATTATTATTATTATTATTATTATTATTATTATTATTAAATGGGTTGTTGTCAGATTAAACAAAGAAAAAGGAGAAAAGACCATAATGAAACTTAAACACAATGGCGAAGGCTATACAATGGAAACGGATCTAAAGAACATTGTTGAAGAATGTGGCCATGTTCTAGCAGAGTTTCTTTCTGACGTTTCGCCAGCATCTGTGGCTGGCATCTTCAGAGAATGCTTTGTCTGGAAAAATTGGGTGTATATATACTGCATGAGCCTGGGAATGCAGGAGTGATTTGCATGTGTATTGTTCTGTGTTGATGGCTAGCCTCAGCCTGGGAGGCTAATGCAAAAGAGGATTAATGTCTGCTAATTGGTGATCATTATCTGCTGGGAAAGCCCTTGACTCTGAATGGTTTGCCATTTGCATTTGCTGAGTCCTTATTTTGCTATTCCTCAGGACTGGTAGCCGAATTTTGCTCACTTTAAGGGTTTCTTCTTTCCAGTTGAAATTGTCCAGGTGTTTGTGGATTTCGATGGCTTCCCTGTGCATCCTGACATGGTAGTTGTTGGCATGGTCCAGAACTTTGGTGTTTTCAAACAGTATTTTATGCCCAGGATGGTTTGTGGCATATTCTGAATGGCCCAGTCTGCAGTGCCTCTCGTGTTCCTTGATTCTTGTTTGCACACTGCGTTTGGTGGTCCCTATGTAGACTTGTCCGCAGCTGCATGGTATGCGGTAAACTCCTGCGGCCGTGAGAGGGTCTCTCTGGTCTTTGGCTGAGTGAAGCATTTGCTGGATTTTCTTCGTCGGTTTGTAAACCATTTGAATGTTGTGCTTCCTCACCACTTTGCCTATTCTGTCTATGACTCCTTTGATGTATGGTAAAAATACCTTTTTTAAAAATTTTATTTATATACCCCTATTCTAAAGATCATAGTGGTGAACAGCAAGTAAGCTAATTAGCAAGTAAGATAATTTGCCCCCAACAGTCTAGGTACTCATTTTAGCGACCTCGGAAGGATGCAAGCCTGGGTCGAGCTTGGGCCCTTTTGCTGGTCTTGAACTCGCAACCTTGTGGTTTCGAGTGAATGGCTGCAGTATAGGCATTTAACCACTGCACCACCAGGGCTCCTTCCCTTTGGGTGGCTGCTTGTCTTCACTTCTCTGGGTTTTCCTGGGCCTGGCAGCCCTTCTGATGTCTGAGCTGGAATAACCATTAGCCTGTAGAGCCCGGTCCAAGTGCTTCAGTTCATCTTCCAAGAAATGGGGTTCGCAGATGCGTTTTGCTCGGTCTACCAGTTTTTTGATTGTGTTTCTTTTTTGTCCTGGGTGATGGTTGGAGTTCTTGTGAAGGTATTGGTCTGTATGTGTGGGTTTTCAGTATACTGTGTGACCCAAATGTAGGTTCGGTTTGCAGCTGACAAGGACATCCAAAAATGGCAGTGTTCCTTCCTTTTCTTTTTCCATAGTGAATTGGATGTTGGGGTGGATGTTGTTCAGATGGTTCAGGAATACAGCCAGGTCTTCTTCTCCATGGCTCCAGATGGTGAAAGTGTCATCCACATATCGAAACCAAGTTGTAGGCTTTTTCGGTGCCGTTTCCAGAGCTTGCTTTTCAAAGTGCTCTATGTAAAAGTTTGCTATGACAGGGCTTAGAGGGTTTCCCATTGCTACTCCATCTCTCTGTTCGTAGAATCCATTGTCCCACTGGAAATAGCTTGTGGTGAGGCAATGTTTGAACATGGCTGTGATGTCTTCTGGAAAAATCTGTTGGATGAGTGTCATGGTGTCCATTATGGGGACTTGGTGAACAGGGAGACCACATCAAAGCTGATTAAAATGTCTCCAAGTTTTAGTTCCAGGTTCTTGATTTTTCCCATGAAGTGGGCTGGGTCCTTGATGTAGTGGGGTGTGTGCCCTATATGGGTTTGTAATTGTGTGGCCAGAAATTTGGCCAAGTCATATGTGGGGGATCCAATGGCACTCACTGTGGGTCGGAGTGGAATGGAATCCTTGTGGATCTTGGGAAATCCATAGAGTCTTGGTGGGCGAGCCTCAGATTTGCACAAACTTTGTCTTGTGGTTGGCTGAATTAAGGAGTTTTTGATCAGGGAAGCCCATTGTTAAAATTGGACCTGCAACTTCATTTCCATACACAAAGGATTTATAATTTGTTTTGGCATCCTTGCATACCAGCGGCATACTGTATATATGTCTGTACCTGGCTTCCACTCCACATCTGACATCTGAGGAAACCTACGAAAGCTCATGCTGACAATTTCTTTCAGTTAGTCTCAAAGATGCTACAAGATTTCTGAATGTACTGATTCGACAAACTAACACAGCTATATCTTTGAACAGCTGCAGGTCATATTCATTTGAACAGAAAACCAAGGGTTATCTACATCCCATAGCAACTCGCCCCCCTTCCTGGGCTCAGTGGCATCATTTTGTTAGAAGGCACACTTTAAGTCATCATGTATCCTCCCAGGGATGCAGCTGTTGGGGCATGGAGAGGAAAATGAGGAAATTGCTCTCTATAAGAATTTTGTCTCCCCCATGAAATTTCTTTGAAACTCATTGCTGTAACATAAAACTTCAATCAAGCATTTAGAAATACAGTTAAGACATCCAAAGAAAAGGCACAGACAAAGATACCAAGGGAATGTGAACACAGCAAATTAAGAGTTCTGCATCTAACTTGTGTCTCAGTCTCTGTGTTGCTATACATTTGGGGAGTGGAGTAATCCTTACTGAGAAGGAGTTCCTATACAATCAGCCCTCCCTATTTGTGGCTTTGAATTTTGCAAATTTGATTATTCATGCATTTGTTTAATATGCTCTCTTCAGAAATCCCTAGATCCTCCAGCGGGACTCTGTGGTCAATCTTCACCAAAAGTCACACTGGAGGACCTAAAGATTGCTAGAGATTCTCTAGGCATTTAGTTCCTCTAGCACAATTCTATGGTCAACCTCTGGCAGAGGTTGACCATAGAGTTGTTCTGGAGGACCTAGTGATTATTGCATTTTTTCCACTTTCACAGGGATCCTGTGCCCATAATCCCAGTGAATGTGGAGGTTCCACTGTATCCCCCCCCCCCCCACACACACATATAACTACCTGGATGTTCCCATTCACCTCTGCTCTTCAGAGCCCAGTTCTCCCATTTGGGCAGATCCACCAACTCTCTGTGTAGCATTTTCAGGGGATTGTGTGGACTGTTTGGGAAAGGAGTGAGGGAATAAATTTCCATGCATTTCATTCTGCCAATATGGCATTGGACATAGCCCTTTATTTTTATTCTGTGCTCTTGTAATTGTAACTTTCAAAGTTTAGAATAGTTTTTTTAACCACAACTTCTAGAATTCCCAAACCAGCTGGAGGATTTGGGGAGCTCTGGTTGAAGAATACATTTTCTAAGTTCTGGATAGTATTCACTGTTAGTTTTAATTTGCAGTTTCATCACCTCAGTAGCTCGTCAGACCAACAGTAAATATAGTTAAGGTTCTGGCTCTTCTTTTCTCATCAGCCTGGCCTGCTCCACAGAGAGAGCATCACACAGGCACAAAATCTAATAATCTGATGTTCCTCACAAAAGCTTGAAACAGAATGTGACAGACATGGCTAAACCAAATCTGCGGGAAGTAACACTTAGAAGCAAAACAATGCTTTCATAAAACTGCAGCTCACAGGTACCCACAGATGTCACGTAACAGACACAGAAATCATCCCCCCCCCCCCCCCCCCAAGTGAACACATCACAATTTACAGGAACATCCAGATCCATAAAGCACTACAATATAACCCCCCCTATTTTTCTGCACAAATGCTTTATATTGCAATTAGATATTGATGATGGATCTTTAGTTGTGTCTGAATAGCTCCTATATTGATAGACATTTTACACTGAAATGCAAGACAATGTGGAATAAAATATGCATTTTTACTCTTTTTTTGAGCCATAAAATATATTCAATGCATGTGTGAGGAACCAAATTTAGCAATCTTTTGAATACCGAATTTAAAAGAAAGGCATAATTACAGTAATCACAATTAACATAGCTTGTATAGGTTAAGCCATATGCATTGAATTGTTGAAGATGTGTTTCCAGATTCTAATTAGAGCTATAAAAAATAGGACTGCGATTTCACTGTAACTCAGATAGATTATCTGATATTTTATAATGTTAATGCAGCTGTTCCTTTATAAATTAGAAGCATCTGGAAAGGTTGCTATTTTGGTTAGGGAAAACATTAGTATAAGAGAGAAGAAACATTTATTGCTGTCTCTTGATTGGGTTAGTTTTAAAAATAGGTATGTGTCCTTGTTCACAACAATGAGAACCCAGCCTCTTTAAAGATGATCAGCCCTTCACCTGCAAGGAGTGATGTACCTGTCAGATTGCCTATTGAAGTATGTAAGTGGTGCTTTCAGCATTCAAGAGGCAAGGCCATACTTTGATAAATATGAACATTTCATGCTTTGTTGAATGCATCTGCCCTCATTACGAGGTCAGCTGGAGCAAGGAAGAGATCATTTCCTTACAGATTAACTCTTTCAAACAATAGTTGAATCACTATTACTATCTGGCTTAGTCAGTATTTTCTTTTAATGGATTGTAATGATCCAGTTGAAAATGCTCTAACTATGCCCTTTGAAAGAAATGAAAATGTGTCCATGCACAGACTAATCTCATTTGCCACAGGAAGCCTCCATTCAAACTGCGGCCAACTCTTTGAAAAACTCTGAAACATTAATAGAAAAGTTAGTGGCAAGGCACCAATCTTGATGCTTATTTGTTTTGTATAAGATACAAGAAAGACAGAATATAGAAGCCTAAATCCAATAGTTAATCCCAGCTACAGTAGACTCACTAAATCGATGGGAAGTTGGTTGATACATATGTAAGCTCCATTGATTCACTGATTCTACTCTAGTAATAAGTCTCCAAATAACTGGATTTCAGTCACATGTATGTGTTGTCCCAACAAATAAACAAACAAATATTAGCAATCCAGTGCAGGTGCTTTCACTATTTTAGGCCATAATCTATACTGAGTTTAGCATATTCACATACCTTAGGAGCAAGTCTAAGGCTGCACCTACACTGCAGAATTAAAGCAGTTTGACACCACTTCAACTGCCATGGCTCAATGTTATGGAATTTTGTAGCTTTGTGAGATATATAGGGGCTGTGCAGAGTGGCAGGAAAAGCCGGGTTGGGAGCGAAGTGGGAGCATGGTGTGTGGCATCACAGCACTCCTCTGGCACTGCGACGGCACAATGCATCACCGAAGGAACACTGTAAAGCCGCAGTGCCGTGGTTATTGTGCCCTTTGCAGGGCTCAACAAGAAGCCACTTTTTGTGGCTCCTTTTTGTGATCTGCAAAGGCCAGATTGGGGCTGTGATGTGCAGTTGCCGTGGCCCTGATCTGGCTGTCAAAGGGGAAGCCATTAGGCTTCTATATCAGAGAGCGCTGTTGCCACAACAATTCTTTGTCCAGTAGATATATATATAGAGAGGGCCTCCCTCAAGCATCAATATACCAAGCTATTCAGAGTATAAAATGTTATCTCCCTGCAGAACTCAAACCAGAAAATGTATTGGCAACCCAGTGCATTTCCACTAAAACCTGTATAATGTAGTTTCTAGGCAGCAAACTAGCTACTGCATTCTGCATCCTCCATGTTGTTCTAAAGAGCAGTACCTGTACAAAGCTAAGTGAGAGTATATTACAGTGATCTCAGTCAGAAGCAACTAGTACAGTTGTGGACATGTTATCCATATCCAGAAATAGCCATAGCTAGTGGGACAAATGAAGCACAATGAAAACACTCTGGTCTTGATGCGGATGGGACAAAGATGAATCCAAAAATGCTTCCAACCATACCTCTTCCCTCATGGGGAACAAAACTGCATCCAGAGCAGGCTTACCAAATCCTCTGACCTAGGAACTGCCAGTGCACACAGCCTTTCTATTGTTGGTTTTAAGTTTCATTTTATTGCTTTTTATCTAGCCCATGATACCATATAAACATAATTCCAGGATTTTCACAGCTTCAACTGGTTCTGATGTTAAGAAGAAATAAATCCTACATGAAATAAACCCTCCCTTCAGCCACCATCTTGGGGGGAGAGAGGCAGGCTAGCTCCAACTGCCTGCCTGAAAGAAGAAAAAGCCCTCCGTCCGACCACCATCTTGAGGGGGAGAGAGGCCTGGCCTGAAAGACTAAGAGCCCTCCTTCTGACCACCATCTTGAGGGAGAGAGAGGCCTGTTATGTTTTATTTTGACTTTGTATTGTACTTCCTGTTGTACACCGCTTTGATCTAATTTGGAAAAGCGGTATATAAATAAAC
>NW_024802937.1:514084-518300 GCF_019175285.1 Sceloporus undulatus
ATTATTATTATTATTATTATTATTATTATTATTATTATTATTATTATTATGAAAACTGGATAGTGTATATCTCCATGTGTGAAGTTTCACATTGATTGTGCTGCACAGCCCTTGTGCAGAATGGTAAATCTACACAACTGTAGGTACACGTGATCAAGCCAAATTGATGCATTCCATTTATGCAACCTTAAACTAAATACAGATATTACGCTTTGGACATAAATGTCCAACTGCTTCCATAGGGGAACTTGCACATGAGTAGGACACTAACAGGATTATGGCCATAAGAATGCCTATAAAGACTTGCTGGAACTTGGAACCTCTGCAGGCATGGGGAGGCTGATCAAGATGGTCCACCCTATGAGGCTTATGGATCCAGATGGATTCCTGAAGGCTCTTGGGGAATTTCCTGTTGCCTCAACAGATGATCCTGTCAAAGCCTTGGATGATTGCTAGAATAGGGAAATAGCTAAGGCAAGTACACAATTGTTCCTAAACATCTCTTGTGGAATGGAGCCAAACAAACACTCTGTTTCATCAGGGAGCTGGTGGTGATGAAATAAGTGGGACAGAGACTAAAGTGATGAGGGCATAAGACTTGAAGTGAGTCCAAATGAGCACGGACTTGAGCTCATTGGAAATCCTATGTCATTCCAGTGGTGACAGCAGAACCATTGAATTCACACAGTGCTGTCCAGCAGATCTGTCTCAAGTGATCAAGGAACTTTTATACTCTTCCCTCAAGAGCAGGGGTAGGCAACCTGCGGCCCGCAGGCTGGATGCGGGCCGGCGAGGCCTTGCCGCCGATTGCCGCCGGGGCCTTTGGCCTCTCGCGCGCAGGGGCGAGGGGGGCAATTGTCTATAGACACCTCAGAAACATGCATTTATATTAACATTTTGTTAAAAATCAGCAATTTTTTTTTGCGTGTCCTCCACTTTTTTAAAAAAAGTGTTCACCATTTGAAAATGTTGTCCTACATTTGTCCCGGTTTATTTATTTAAATTTTTAAAAAATTATTTAATTATTTATTTTTTGGCTTCGGCCCCCCAGTTGTCTGAGGGACAGCAACCCGGCCCTCAGCTCAAAACGGTTGCCTACCCCTGCTCAAGAGCAATATGTCAATCACTTGGCAGCTTGCTATGAAGAATTTGCACAGTACTTTGTGGATAAAATAGCTCAGATCTACTCTGACTTGGATGTTGTAATTAATACCATTCTAGTGGATATAATCTTGCTCCCTGCTTGTCCTGTGTTATTGGATATATTCCAATTTGTGCCACCTGAGAATGTGGACAGGATCCTTGGAGAGATGAGAGTCACCACCTGTGTACTGGGCCCATGCCCTTCTTGGCTCCTAAAAGAAGCCTGAGGGGGCACTGGCTGAGTGGGTTACAGGAGTAGTGAATGCCTCACTACAGCAAGACCACTTTCCATCTTTCCTGGACTACACCAAAGTGGAGAATTATAAGCCAATCTCTAACATCCCCTTTTTGGGAGCAAAGTCCTAAAGTAGTCTACTTTTTTAGATGAAACAGATTATCTAGATCCATTTCAAGGCTTCGGTCCTAGCTATGGGACAGAGTGAGAAAGCTTTGGTTGTCTTGATGGATGACCTATGTAGGGAACTAAAAGGGAGGAGTGTGCCCTGGTGGATTCTGCTAAACATGTTAATGGCTTTAAATATAATCGACTATGATTTTCTTCTGGATTGGCTGTCTAGAATAGAAATTGAGGGAGCTGTTCTGCAGTGGGTCTGATCCTTCTTGGAGGGGCAGATTCAGAGAATGGTGCTGGAAGATGCTTATTCCACACCCTGTTCACTCTGCTGTGGTGTACCTCAAGACTTATCTCTGTCCTCCATGCTGTTTAATATTTACATGAAACGGCTGGAAGAGATCGTCTGTAGTCTTGGGGATCAATGTCACCAGTACACTGATGACACCCAACTCTATCTCTTCTTTAAATCTGATTCCAAAGAATCTGTCTTTCTATTAAACCAGTGTCTGCTGTCAGTAATGGTCTTGAGGACAGAGAGAACAAATTGAAACTCAATTCAGACAGATCCTGGTGAGTTATAAGGCAGAGTAGGGATTCAGCTTGTGCTTGGTTACACTACCCTTGAAATCTCAGATTCACAGTTTGGGTGTATTCCTGAACTTGAAACTGAGCCTGGATGCCCAGGTTTCATCCATGGCCTAGAGTGTGTTTGCACAGTTAAAATTAATGCACCAACTGTGCCTATTTTGGGGGATGTCAGTTTTAGCTACGGTGACACATGCTTTGATTATATCCCATTTGGATTACTGAAATGTGCTCTATGTGGGGCTGCTTTTGGAAACTGGAAACTTCAGCAGGTTCAAAATGACGCAGCAAGACTGTTGCCTGGGGCTGGTTACAAGGATCACATGTTTTCCCTGTTCAAACAACTTCACTAGCTGCCAGTTCATTTATAGACACAATTCAAAGTTCTGGTTTTGACATTTAAAGCTCTATATGTCTTGGATTCAGATATATGGAAGACTGTATCTCCTGATATAAGACAGCATGAGCTTTTAAGATTTGCAGGGGAGGGCTTTCTCTCAGTCCCATCACCGTCACAGGCACCTTCAGTGAGGACACAGAAGAGAGCCTTCTCTGTGGCCACTACTGGGCTGTGGAATACATTTCCACTGGAAGTCCAGTTGGCCCCTCTTTGCTCTCTTTCCATTGGCAAGTAAAGACCTTTCTATTTGGATAGGCCTTTGAGTTGAAAACTATACAGCAGTAGTATGTGTAAAGTGGTGTGCTGTATTTGTTTTGTGTTTTAATCATTGTTTTTAATATATTGTTATTTAATTCTTTTTTTAACTTTTGGAGAATTATCTTACAATTTAATCTTGTTTTAAACCTCTTGAAATTTTCTTTGATCCCATCCCAAGAGGAAGACAGGGTATAAATCCAATAAAGAAAGAAAGAAATATGTGTATCAGCAGCATTTGATGACCTCAAAATTCCCATTCTTGTTAACCTCAACCAGAAGCTTTATATTGATGTTAAAGAGCATGGCTGACAAAATAAGGCTCTGATGTACTACACTCTTTAATAGTTAATGGGACTAAACAAAACAAACCAGTTCTAATCTCCATGAAATAAAATTAACTAAACCACAAGTTTTTATTAAAAAATTACCGCAACTCCCATTTTCTTTACTTGTGTCCTATATTTCCAGTAAAAGCAGTGGCACTAGGAGGATGTTGAAAAAAGGCTGGAGAAACCCCAAGTTTGTGTGTTGAGCTGCAGCAACTATGTCTGCAGTAAACCATTCAATAAAGTTTGTGCTGGGAAAGAACAGGATTCTACTCTAGCTAATGCTATTTGCAGTTGTGTGTCTTTGCCTACAACAGGCAAGATAAATAGCAGATGCCTACAGTATCTTTTACTGAGCATGCATGAGCAAAACAGAGAGAAAAGGGCAAAGCAAGTAAGCCTGCTTCGCCAACTACCCACAGCATTTTTAAAAAGATGATCTAGAAGTTTACCCACTAAAACAGAAATCATGAGAAAGGTGTAGGCAGGATAAAGAAAAGAACATTCCTGGATAAATTTTGGAAAAAATCTTTAAGGATCTAGAAGATTCAGACTATTTTTAAATACTTATGCAAGGCTTACCTAACCTGGCTGTTTCCTTTCACATGTGCATATTATTAATTTTGAATAAATTATTTGCTGAAAAAATGTGAACCCCACTTCTTGAACCTATCCCTATCCTTTCTGTGTTATTTCTACCTCTGATACCAAATTTTCTGCTAACAAAATCAAGCCCAGGAACACATCTCCTTTGTTAGCTAGGTATACCTGCAGTGCATATTTTCCCAGTACGTGAATAAGATAAGCAGGACTTCTCATTCAATTTTTTTAAAAGTGTATTTTTGATTGCAAACAACCCTTCTATTGCCCCCTTTTATGGGTTGTCAGCAATATTTGAATCCTAACCATTCAGGATCCCAAAATATAAATCCATATATACATCTATAAATATACAGAACAATAAACAAAGGCACCAGAGATCAAAGGAAACATAACAGGCTGCTGAGTTGGCTAACACTGAGTTATATGAATGTTGGAGACTGAGGCTTCCTTCACACTTGACCCAGCATGTTTATTTAGTATGCATATCACATGTTTATGTAGTGAACATTGAACATCTGAAGGAGAGATCTGCACTTGTAAATACAT
>NW_024802937.1:518310-586601 GCF_019175285.1 Sceloporus undulatus
AGTGGAAATATATGACTTTTTGACTCTTTTACTAGAACTCTAACACTGAAGCTTACCACACAGGGACTCCACAGAACAGGATGAGAACGGAACGGAAGGGGCCAGGAATGAGTGGGGGATGGATTTTACTGCACACAGAAGTGGAAATATATGACTTTTTGACTCTTTTACTAGAACTCTAACACTGAAGCTTACCACACAGGGACTCCACAGAACAGGATGAGAACGGAACGGAAGGGGCCAGGAATGAGTGGGGGATGCATTTTACTGCACACAGAAGTCCCTCACTTGTTCAGTTCCCTTCCCTTCTGTTCCCAATCTATGCCAGAGGTCGTGATTTTTGAGAACTGTTCAGAACAGTGCTCAAAAATCACTTCCTCTGGGATGGATTGGGAATGGAAAGGAAAGGAGCTGAATGAGTGAGGGATTTCTCATTTGCAGTAAAATGTGTCCCCCACTCATTGCATTCCCTTCCCGGCTCCTTTTGGACCATTCTCATCCCGTGCCAGGAGCCCTGTGTGGTAAGGTCCACTGTCTGGGTTCAGACTGTCAACCAATTATAAATACACCTAACAGCAGCACTGTCTAGCTAGCACATAGTCCACCAGCTTGCCTCAAGAATATCATGGAAGACCTTTTCAAAATCCTTAATAAAATCAACATATACTACATCCACAACACTCCTGTGATCTACCAAGCTTATTAGACTATCAAAAGAGAGAGAGAAGAAATAAGATTATCTTGGCTTTATTTGTTTTTGTGAAACCCATACTGGATCTTAGTAATCACAGCATTCCTTTCTAAGCATGTTGTTGTTGCTGCTGCTGTTTTGTTCCTTCAAGTAATTTAAGATGTATGGCAACCTTAAGATAAACCTATCATGGGTTTTCTTGGCAAGGTTTGTTCAGAGGAGGTTTGACATTGCCTTCCCCTGGGGCTGAGAGAATGGGATGCACACAAGGTCACCCAATGGGTTTCATGGCCAAGCAGAGGAACTGAAACTTGGTCTCCTTAGTTATAGGAAATTATCACACAGAGCAGGCAAGCATCTTTCTCCCATCATTAAACCGTGTTTATTGTGCAATCGGGGGGAAGATTATCACACCCCGTGCATTTATTAACTCCTGTTAATACCAAATGATAGGTCCATTACTGTTTGTGGATTGGAGAAGAACGGGATAAGCACACAGAGGTGTGATAATCCCCTCCCCGATTGTGCAATTAACACGGTTTAATGAAGGGAGAAGGATGCTTGCCTCTCGTGTGATAATCTCCATAGTCCCAACACTCAAACCGCTATGTCACACTGGCTCTCTGATGCACAGACTGTTTAATGATCTTTTCTTGAATCTTTCCTCATATTGAAATCAAGCTGACTGGTCCATAGTTGCTTGTGTCCTCTTCTTTCTCTTTTTTGAAGATGTGGATTACATTCACTTTCCTCCAGTCTGCTGTTCTCCAAGAATAATGAAAAGATTGCTAGTGGCTCTGAGTTTACATCTGCAAGATCCTGTATTACTCCTGGTTGCAGTTCATTTGCCCTGGAGATTTGAATTCATTTACAATAGCTAGGTATTAATTCACTACTTCCTTACCTCTTCTGGGCTGTAGTCTGCTTACTGTATCATTTGTTTTATTTTCACCAATTAGAGCACTGTTTTCTGTTTGGGAGAAGATTATGGCAAAAAAGAGAGAAAAGAAAGTGTTGAACAGTTCCACCATCTGTGTGCCATATCTGTTCACCATCTTTTCTATGCAGTGACCCTACTGTTTCCTTATTCCTCCTGTTGATACCACTTTTTATTATTTTAACCACCCTAGCAAGCTGAACTCATTCTGAGCTTTAGCTTTTCTGACTTTCTCCCTACAATTACTGGCTATTTGTTCATATTACTCTTTGGTGATTTTTTTTTTTTTTTTTTTTTTTTTTCTTTTTCTTTTTTTTTTTTATTTTTTTTTTTGGTTTTTTTTTTTTTTTTTTTTTTGCTTCTGCCATTTCTTATACATGTCTCTTTGAAGTGTCAGTTCATCTGATAGTTCTTTGTATATCCACCCTGGTTTCTTCAGATGCCTCCCACTTATCTTCTTCACTGGAATTGTTTGCAACTGTGCCTTCAATATCTCATCTTTAAATTGTTCTGAGGCATCATGAACTCTCTTCCTTTTGATCATTTCTGACAATAGGATATCATCTAGTATTTCTCCAAGCTTACTGAATCAGCTTCCTTTAGGTCCAGAGTGCATGTCTGACTATTTTCACCATTACTTTTCCTCTGTATAATGAATCCCAAGAATATGTGGTCATTCCCACCCAAGGACTGCACTGCTTTTATCTCACTGACTAGTTCATCTCTGTTTGTCTGAATCAGATCTAGAATAGTTGCTACATCCTCTATCTTGTTTGCAATACAAGTGAAGAATCGGTTGGAACTTACATTTTTGGTATAGTTTGACTCAGTATTAATGAGGTTGAAATCTCCCATTACTAATACATCTCTCACTATTTGGTGACTTGATCTAGGAAGGCATCACCTAAATCTTCAGTTTGGCTTTGCGGAGGAACCCTCACAATTATATCTCTGTCATTTTCCTCTCCTTTGTTTGTTATCAAATGCTCTCAACCTGATTTGCATGTTCTAAGTCATGGGTCTCATTATGGATACACACATTCTTGACATATAATGCTTCCCCTCTGTCTTTCCTGTTTGGTCTAATTCTTTGGAATAGTTTATACCTCTCCATTACTAAATTCCAATAATGAGGCTCATCCCACCAGGTTTCAGTGCTGCCTATTAAATACTGTAATATTTGTTTTCCTATATTAAGAGTTCATCTTGTTTATTTCTCATGCTCTGTGCATTAACATAGAGACATTGGGGGAAGCAGGGAAAATAATTTAGTTTTTACTACTCCTAATGATTGGGAATATGAAATCTTTGCTGATCCATGCATAGATCTACCAGTAGGCACTCATCTTTCTGCCTACCTCTCACATTGAGGATAGGAGGGAAATAGATCTGCTGGATAAAGTGTGGCACACCTGAGGACATATTTTCAAATAAACATTCACTGCCCACTAGATCCATTATAAAGCACCATCTTTCTCAAGAGAACCCTCCAAAACTCATTAAGTACACCAATTCCCTTCTTAGTTATGGGAACTATTGCTTGTACAGCATTTGACTTTTCACTTTCCATGCTTTTTGAATTGAAACATACACTATAACCAATACATGAGATTATATTTCCAATTAATTATATTACATTAAAGTTGTAGAATATAGCAGTTTCTTTCAGACTCAACTCAGAGTAAGGACAATTGCATATAGCACTGATTGATAGATGGGACTGTGCAGTGAGATGGAGTGTGTACTGCTTGGGGACACTGAATATAAATCATATTGACCAACTCATATTGCTCAGCTTACTGCAAATACTCTGAAACTAAGCATGGCATAGTGATTTGAGCAGTGACCTACAGCTCTGGAGACCAGGGTTTGATTCCCTGCTTGTGCATGAAACACACTGAGTGACCTTGGGTAAATCATGCCTTCCTTAGGGAAGGCAATGACAAACCTCTGAACAAATTTTGCCAAGAAAACCCCATGATAGTCGCCTTAGGGTTACCATAAACTGGAAGTGACTTGAAGACACACAACAACAACAACCTTTGTGAAGTTGAAGGCTTTCACAGCTGGCATCCATAGATTTTTTGTGGTTTTTTTTGGCCTTTGGGGCCGTGTTCTAGAATCATTTTTTCCTGACGTTTTGCCAGCAGCTGTGGCTGGCATCTTCAGAGAATGCTGGCAAGGAAGAGGATGGGCTATATATAGTGATGGTTGAGAGGAAGCGATTTGTATGTTAATCTGTGTATTAGTCTGTGGTTGAATGACAAGGCCTCAGGAGGTCTATTTAATTAATGATCCATTGCCTGCTGGGAAAACCCCCTCACCCTGGGTGATTTTCATTTTCATTTACTGGATCTTGATTTTGGTGTTTTTCAGGACTGGTAGCCAAATTTTGTTTACTTAGGGGTTTCTTCTTTCCTGTTGAAGTTGTCCAGGTGTTTATGGATTTCAATGGCTTCCCTGTGCATTCTGACCTGATAGTTGTTGGCATGATCCAGAATTTCAGTGTTTTCAAACAGCATTTTATTCCCAGGATGGTTTATAATGTGTTCTGTTACTGCTGATTTTTCTGGCTGACCCAATTTGGAGTGTTTCTCGTGTTCCTTGATTCATGTTTGTACACTGTGTTTGGTGGTCCCTATGTAGACTTGTCCGCAGCTACATGGTATGTGGTAAAGTCCTGCGGCCGTGAGAGGGTCTCTCCTGTTCTTTGCTGAGCACAATATTTGTTGGATTTTCTTGGTGGGTTTGTAGACCATTTGGAGGTTGTGTTTCCTCACCACTTTCTCTATACTGCCTGTGATTCCTTTGATGTATGGTAAATATACCTTCCCTTTGGGTTGTTTGTTGATCCAAATAAGTTGGATGTTTCTATATACACTGGAGAGTGGGTGGGTGGGTAGGAGAGAGAGAATTAGAATTTGGTAAAGTTTTGGACAACAGCTCCTATAATCCCCAACCCATCTATGGCATCTGCAATTCAAAAAAGGCAATTTTTCAACGCTCTTACAGATAAGGAACAATGCAACTGAATATTTGTAGTTTCTTCAGGGAGCTGCCTCTGAGGTTTACAATGTGTGTGTGTTTCCAGAGCTACACAGGGTACTTATTCAACAGATTGTTTTGGTTGGAATGCAACACATAAGGAGAAAAAATGGAAAACTGTTCTCAGCTTGTCTTTTCTATATTCTCAAGAACTGTACCTTCCCTTCCTCCTCCTTTGTTTAGAGTTGACAAATCTGAATCCAGTCATTTGCAAAAACAACAACACAGAATTTCAGCATCTCATTGCCAATATGCATGTATTAGTTTGCCTTTATTTATTATGATCTAAGATGGCCCCAAAAAGCACAGGAACCCACTGAAAAACCTTGGGCAAGTCATGCTCTCTCAGCCTCAGAGGAAGGCAATGGCAAAACTCTTCTGAATAAATCCTGCTAAGAAAACGCTGTAATAGGTATGGATTAGGATCATCAAAAGTCAAAAAGACTTGAAGTAATGCAACAACAAAAGTCAGTTGCATCTGTCGGGGATGCTTTGATTGTGATTTCCTGCATGGCAGGGGGTTGGACCGGATGGCCCTTGTGGTCTCTTCCAACTCTATGATTCTATGATTCTCTGCTGTTTTATTGCTCATCTTAGTACTGAGGCAATAAAACCGCACAGAACATCAAATTTCAAACGGAAATCCCCCTCCCATGTGAGAGACAAAAACATTTTAATTTTCTCATACTTCACTTGTAGGGAGAACAGTAAATATATTTCCCATCCTTCTCCAGGGATGAAAAGAATTTTGACAGCTATTCCCATTCCTAGCCATCATGCACGTCTTCTCAATCATGAAACTGGGGCTGCTGCCCCTATCACACTCTTTTCCTGACTCTCCCTTAACCCCACCTCTCTGCTTTATGCCCTGCCTAGCATACCTTTCTGATATTTTCTTATTTTTATTTCTCCCTCCTTTTTCATGCAGTTTCAAAGCTCTGCTATTGAGAATTACTGCAAGTTTAAGTTTTTTAAAAATAGAGGAGAAAAAATTCAGAGAATCTGGCTGTTTGGGAATAGCGGAGGAAGAAGATGTGGGGAAGTGGGGACATGACACCTCGTGACCACCAATCCTGCAACTGCCCTGGCAGAGAAGTTTTGCATGTGATTGTGAGATCATTAATGGGTTTCTCCTGTGAATGAAAAGTGATGGGTTGGGGACAGAGCAGCTACAAGTTGGAGGTGGCAGCATGTGATGAGTATCACCAAAGCCGCTTTTTTCTGGTGTAATTGCAGTTTAAAAGATGCATGTAGTAATCTCCTAGGCGAACACGCATCCTAATTCAGGCAAATGTCCAGGGTTTATCAAAATGACAACTTCAGAGTTGTGGAATTTGCCACTTTTCCTGCCAAAAAGGATATTCAGGCTGCCTTTGAAAATAATCTGGAATACGTCCTTATACTCAAAAATTGCCAATCTCTATTTAAGAGGTTGGCAGCAAGTCAGCTGCTGGCATTCATCCAATGGTCATTTTCAGAAAAATATGAGGGAGAGAGTGAGCTGGTCATATCATGTTACGTCATATCTAATTGCTTATGATAAGCTGATAGCCATTTTATTAAAGAGTATTAACGGTGTCACTTTAAAAAAAAATCTATTTTTATTCCCACTGATCTTTTATTGGCTTAGAAAAAAGCTTTTCCCCTGAAGCTAATCAAAATCCAGTGCTTCCAAAAAATAAAAAAAATAAAAAAATAAAAAAATGCAATGAACAAATTGTCATTCAGTTGCCCTAAGTATCCATCAATCATACACTTTAATAGAAATAGTGTCATTGTAATGAAATGTTGTCAACGAATATATGTCGCTTGCTTTGAAAAAACATGGCTCTGACTTGATAGTTTTTGATAAATGCCTATGATTTGTCATTTTTTTTAATCTTGCAAATGGAGCTCATTGTCTTATGGTGAAGCTTTATCCAAATGACATTATCTCTTAATTATTTTTGCAATATATTTTTGCAGGATTTTTTGTGAGCAAGACTTTATTGTCTAATTTTCATGATTGATGTGCTAATTTTGCAAGTATTAGATTAGCAGACAGTATATATTTTTCATTAGCATATGTTTTACTGCTGCATTGATGCAAAGAATATGGTAAAAGAATGCTTGATTTTAATGTTCAAATTTATTGTTTCCTCTGACAGTTGCACCATGCTTCTAGAACTTGGCATTCTCCTGATGTGAAATCTATAGCAGCTCTGTCTTTTGGTGGGGAAAGGCCAAACAAGAGAGGATGATCAGTCCTTCCAATGTCCATTGTTTCCTACTATTAAGCTGTGGGGAAGCTCTGTGGAGCAGCATAAATATTGTCAGGCAGAGTAAATGATATAAGTAGACAAGAATTGCTGGGAAGGGGAGAAAGAGATTGGAAAGCAGGTGAGTGAGTGGGATGTTATTGACAGGGATACCCTGTTATTTCTTTTACACACAGAGGAAAATCCAGACCACTTCACAGCCCACTGCAAACAACTTTCCCAGTACTTTGCAGATAAAATTTTTTGGATCCGCTTTGACTTGGGAGATTACTAATATACCTGATTTACCTTTTCAGAGTTACATTCGAATTTGGGATGCAGCCGAGTATTATTGCATGGATTTTACCACCATTGCCGCCTCTTGACAGCATCCAGACAAAAATCTGGTTAAAATCCACCACTTTTCACTTTTGGGAGCTTCCTAGCTTTGCAAATTGCCCAGCTGAGGATGGATTTTAACCAAATTTTAGCCTGGATACAGTCAGGAGGCAGCAACGGCGTCAAAATCCATGTGATAATACTGGCTGCATCCTGAATTTGAATATAACTCGGAAGATATAAATTGACTTTATTAGTAATGTGATAAGCTCCTTGGGTGCTACAATTGATACAGATCCAGTGAATGCAACTCTGTCCCCTGCTTTTCAAGTGACAATGACTACAATTGGTCCTCTGTATCTACAGTTTCCTTATTCACAGCTTAAAAATATTAAAAAAATATATAAATTCCAAAAAAAACCCCCAAACAAACCTTGTTTTTGCCATTTTCTATAATAAGGGATGGTATTTTACTGTTACTGCTCTTGGTATTGTGTGCCTTCAAATTGTTTCAAATCATTTAGTGGTGATCCTAAGGCAAACCTGTCATGTGGTTTTCTTGGCAAGATTTGTTCAGAAGAGGTTCACCATTGCCATCCCCTGAGGCTGAGAGACTGTGACTTGCCCAAGGTCACACCGCAGATTTCATGCTTGAGCAGGGAATTGAACTCTGGTCTGCAGAGTCATAATCCAACACTCAAACCATTCACACTGGCTCTCTACACCTTTATACTGAATGGATCTTGAGCTTTAAAAGCTTGAATGGCTTGGCAAATAAGATTTGTTTGTGCATTTGCAGAATGTCTGAAAAGCAAGTACGATTCCATGAGGATATAAAGATATTTCAACACTCCATTTGGGTATTCCCCCACAGTGCAGTTCGACTGAAATGTTTCTTGTGTCACACAGGAGGGTTATGTAAGCGGTGAGAGATTAACTGGTTTTTAACCCCCTCTCAATTACAACAAAAATGTATTCCAGAAAAAAAATGAATTCCAGAAAAAAAATGTAGGTAAACATTTTGTTTTTTCAGAATATAGGCCATTATTATTATTACTTATTTAAGTAATTTTTTAAATGACAAACCTGTTGTTTAGCAAACGCTAAAGGCTGTCAACGTATGGAAAGCAAATGAGCTAGTTTCCATTCTTGAACAGTTAATGAGGTGTTAATGCGTTCTGTGTCTGAAAAGTAAGTTTTTGAAATCGCTTTTATATCGTTCTTGCCAATTCCAATATACTAATGCTATAATAAGATTTACAATCCCCATGTGAAAATCTTCATGGACAGAATTCTTGGAGAGATGAGAGCTACCAAATGTGTTCTAGATCTTCGCCCTTCCTGTCTTATTTTAAAAAAGTGGAAGTGGTTGAACGAGAACAGGGAGTACTTAATGCCTTGCTAAAACAAGGTAGAGCTCCAGCTTTCCTGAAGGAGACTGCTATAAAGCCATTACTAAAAACAAACAAACAACCATCCTGAATAATTATCACCCAGTCTCTAACATTCCATTATAGACAAGGGTTTGGAGTGTTTGGTGGCCTCCTAGTTCCAGGTTTTTCTGGATGAGATGGATTATCTAGATCCAGTTCATTCTGATTTCAGGCCTGGTTGTGGGACAGAGACACATTTAATCACCTGGGTGGATTACCTGCACCAGGAGCTAGACAAGGGGAGTGTGTCCTTGTTGGTTCTATTAGGCCTCTCAGAGGCTTTTGATACCATCAACCATAATATCCTTTTGGGTCAACCTTGCTGGGATGGGACTTGGGGCCACTATCCCACCTTCCTCCAGTACAGGTACTCAAATCAGAATTCTTTTGTTCTTTTCACGTTGTGAGCTGCTCTGGTTCCCAGTTCTGGGGAAAGAGTGGAATAATAATAATAATAATAATAATAATAATAATAATAATAATAGGTGGTACTGGGGGATTCCTGTTCGACCACTTGGTCATTGGCCTGTGGGGTCCCTCGGGGTTTGGTTCTGTTTCCCATTTTATTTAACATATACATGAAACCAGTGGGAAAAGTTGTCCATAGTTTTGGGGTTTGGTCCCATCAGTATGCAGATGACACCCAACTCTAGTTCTCTGTCCCACCACCCTCACATCTGTGGGAAAGGGCCTTCTCAGTGGCTGCCCCCAAGTTCCCAGAAAAGTTAGACTAGAACCCTCTCTACTTTCTTTTTACAGACAAAGCAAAGACTTTTTTTCTGACAGGCATTATGAGGCCCATCTTACACAACACATTGGAGATTATCACACAGAGTAAAGAGGAATCATTCCCGTCCTTACCCTCTCCTTTTCATGCCCGCACTTATTCTGTCCATCTTCTGCTAGTGGCCCTGTCATTGTATTAACAGGAGTTTCCATTAATACACAGTGACAGGGCTATGCCACTTCAGTGATGGGAGAAGGACGGGATATGCGCAATGTCGTCGGATAACCTTATTGCGCTCATGCGATAAAGACGACTGAAGGACAGGATAAGTACAGGAGTCATCTGATAATCTTTGCGTGATCACACTATAAGGACGGAAGTACAGGAGCAATCCGTCTTTTACTCCATGTGATAACCTCCATTGGCTATTGCTAATTGTTGTGCTGGTCTGTGTGTGTTTTAGTGATATATGTTTTAATTTGGTTTTAATTTTGTTATTGTTTAATTATGTTTTAACTTTTGTATCTTGTGGATTTTTTCACAATTTTTAAAATCATTATAAGCTTATTTGAGTCCCAATCTGGGAAACAAGTGGTAGATGATGATGACGATGATGATGATGGCAATGCAGCATTGCCATTTTGGCCCACAGATGCACAGAACAAGAAAGAAATGATAACAGATAATTTTACCTAGAGATGGGTGAGAATTACATTTAATTTTTTTAAAAGTAAGGATTTACTACTATCCACTAACATATTTAAAGTGGAATGAAGCTGTGAATATTATACATTTCAGGAGAAACTAAAACTTACAGATTTGTGAGTTTGTGAAACGCATCCAAGTCCTGGATTTTGAGGATCTAGCTCTTGCAAGTATACATTTGAATCCCTGCTGAACACACTGCTATCTGTATTTTGTTTTAATATGTATTGTGAGCTGCTTTTGGCCCCCTATTTAGAGAAAGGTGAAATAGAATGAATGGATGAATGAATGAATACATAAATAAATAAATGCAATTGCAGTTGTGAGAGTTGTTATGCAGTTGAAGTTAATGTGATTAAGGCCAGCAAGTATAACCGTGATCCACGTCATGTTGGGAAGAATTGGATCTGTGAAATTTGGCCCATACAAATGGAGAAGAATTTTATTTCAGTTGATTTTGAATATTTTAGCTAAATTTACAAAATTCTTCATATTTGAGACAGTAAGAATGTGACTTTTAAAACACATATTATGAGGAAAACATATACATTTCCCCATTTTTACAGTATTCCTCCCCTACAACATTGTTCTGAGTGTAAAGAAATGTTACTATAATATCAAAGGCAGGTGCTGTACCCAGAGTAAACACACATGAAAAGATTTTTACTGGCATTAGCTCTTAGACCCTTAAATCCTGGTTCTTGTGAATGCGGGAGTCTATTTCCTTACTCACAGAAGTAAATTTCCAAACTGTGCATGGATACAATACACATTTCTTTACCCCATTCATTTTGCATTCCCCTATTGTAACTTCTTCAAGGACAGCCATCAAGGCTAGACCTTGTTATTTGTTAGATTTTTATTCAAATAAATCACCTCACTGGAAGTGGACTGAGGTGGTTCATTTGAATAAAAATCTAACAAACAGAGACTAATTGGAATCGTAACAGTGGAATTGTATCTAATTTATGCTCATCTTGAATCAAATCAGTTTAATTTAAATGACAACATCTCAGCATTATGCTTCCTGTACTTGTATTATTTTGAATACTATCTTCTCTCATCTGAATCTACTGATCCTTTTAAATCAGCTGTTGTGTGTCTTTTGTGTTGGCTGTTGCTTCCACGGGCATGGCTGGAGGCAACATATGAAATGCCTTTTTCAGTAATGGCACCATGTTTGTAAGAGACTCAATGCTTCAATATTTTGTTCAAACATTGGGGTGAGTCACCTGTGGGGAGCCTGCTAGCAGGACAAGATGCAACTACACCCTCCAGTTTGCATTTCCCAGCAACTGATCTATACATAGGGTCTCAATACTGGAGGTGACATACAGCCATCCAGACTAGAAAACATTGATGACTTTAACCTTCATTAATGTATCACATTGACTCTGGGAGCCATTATTACATCTCGTGGCAATGAATTCAACAGTTTAACTGTCATTTGTATGAAGAAGAACTTTTTATCTTCCTTGAGTCTCCCACCATCCAACTTCAAACCCTGAGCCTTATGAGAAAGGCACACATTTTATTTACTTACTATACAATCTTTTCCCCAATATGGATCCCAAGGTAGTACATAACTTACATTTAAACAAAATACAGCTAAGGCTGCTGCCACAATGCAGAATTAATGCAGTTTGATACTGCTTTAACTGTCATGGCTCCATACTTTGGGATCTTGGGTTTTATGGTTTGTTGGAGCACCAGAGATCTCTGACAGAGAACACTAAATGTCACACATAACTGCAAATCCCAGAATCCCATAATTTTGAGTTATGGCAGTTAAAGTGGTGTCAAACTGCATTAATTCTGTAGTGTAGATGCAGCCCAACATACAATCACAACAGTAAAAAGTCAATTTTTTTTAAGTCGGAAGCTCCCCAACTTTGAAAAAGTGCTGACTGAGTGAGGCTTCAACCTGGGATGCATCAGGGGAGTGGCATCCTGTCTAGATCGGTGGCAATTTAGGTATGATAACATCCAGAAACATCCCAGATCCAGAATTGAATCTGGAAGACGGCTTGCTTGCCCAAGCAATATACTCCTACATCCGCATTGTAGAAATAATTTAGATTGATATCTTTTTAATCAGGGCTATGGAATTCTGGGAATTGTAGTTAGTTAACTATGGTGGCACAACTAGGGATGCCATATCCCGCCTGTAGGTGGGGCAATCCCGCTTTGGGCAGTGCCGTCCCGGTCCCGGTCCGGTTTGGCGCCAAGACCGGAACGGCACCACCCGTGGCCACCTCTGCCCCCACGTGCGCTGCGGGGTCCTCCAAGGCCTCCCTGAGGCCGGGGAGGAGGAGGCTGCTTGGCACCGCGGCGATCGCCGCGATGCCAAGCGGCCACTGTGCCCCTTCCCAGCCTGGGAGTAGGCCTAGGCTTCCTCCCAAGTCGGGAGGAGGAGGAGGCCACTTGGCACCGCGGCGATTGCCACGATGCCAAGCGGCCCCCGCGCCCCTTCCCGGCCTGAGAGGAGGCCGAAGCTTCCTCCCAAGCCGGGGAGGAGGAGGACAAGGTTTAAAAATGTAGGACCTTTTTTTTTTATTTCCTACATTTTCAAACCTTGTTCTACATTTGTCCCGGTTTGGAGGTCCTCAGGTATGGCAACCCTAGGCACAACCAATCACATTTCCCAGAATTCCACAGCATTGAACCATGACAATTAAAGTGGTATCAACCCAGATTATTTCTGCAGAGCAGATGTAGCCCGAGAAGGTTTCCTCTACACAATTGTGAACAAACATTCAAATTGTTAACTAACTCATTTTATTTACTGACTGATAATTTTGACTGTGTTTTGTCTATGCTGCTGTTCTTAGTCTGTGAACTTTTTTTTAATGTGTTCTTTATATTTCCCCCTTTTATATTTCTTTATATTTGATTTGGCTTATTCTTCTTTTGCAGGTGAACATTGAAGTAAATTCTTGGGGTGTATATGGACATTTCATTTATTTAGGTCAGGAAAGTGCAGCCTATGGGCCACATAGAGTCCCCAAGGCTGTTTTTAGGTCACAACACCTCCCCAAAAGTTTTTTAAAATAGAATAATTGCTTCCAAATGCCCCTCACATATTGCCATGTTTTGAACACCCTGGACTATTTTAGGCCAAGGAGAGAGTACCTTTTGAGAACAAAAAGTGACCCAGAAATTGACCTAGCACTCTTTCAGCTAAATAAAAAATTATTTTTGGAGAAATGTTAGTTTTTGGAGTGGGGGAGGGTAGAAGATATTTAGCTATTAATATTTTGTTGTGAGAATTATCAAATAGGAGGGGAAGTTTGAATAAGCGGGTGTGCTTTCAGCAACATATAAAGATGAATACTATAACTTCTCAGAGAATAAAGTTCCAAAGAGGGGGTGTAACCACTGAGAAGGTTATCATGCTATTTTCAGATTGCATTCGATGGCACAAGAGGCCACGCTTTAGGTTTAATGTTTGTTGTCTTGCCCTGGCCTGCCCAATTCACAGAATTTTAGGGGATTCCATTTGTAAATATCTGAAGGCCATTTCCCCTTCTTTTTCTGTAGTGTAAAGAAAGATAGAAGAGGTGCACAATGAGGGTGACCAGATGTTCTGCTTTTCCAGGATATGTCCTATGTTTCAACCTTCTGTCCAGGAGGCATTTTGAGCATGTGTATGAAGCATGTGTATGATTTCGCAGAATGTTACTAAAATCTGAAGAAATATTTTCCAAATATTACAAACCCATTTAAATTGGACATAAATAGGAACCAATGAAAATACATTAATATGCAAATGTAGTGTTCCTTATATAAATAAAGGACGAGCTTTGAGTGAACACTTTGGAGCAACATTCCATCCACCAGTTCTTCAGTATTTCTTATGCAGATGCACAAATTCATAAACAACACACAATCCCTGATTAAGGTAGAATAGCAAAAAGCAAATATAATTGGTGGATAAAAATTATTAATAAATTCTGCCATGGGACAAAATGATAAGAATTACAGAGCAGCTTTCTCAGAAGATGTAGGGGGGAATAGTGTTGCTTGTCTCCTAAACAATAGCACCATCTGCTGCCCATTCTAATGGAATAGAATTTTCAATATCCTTGCAGAATTTTCAAATGGAATTGGAGGATGTGGTAAATCACAATCTTGAAGACATATGAGAGAACTCACCTTATTTTTAAAAAGTTTTTATCAGTTTATCCATGCTGCTAGCTCAATGACACTGAAATACCTTTTTTGTTGTGCTTGTTGTAGGATAAAGACAAACCCAGAATTCCAAGACACCTTTTTGTGGTTTGAGATGATTTAAAGCTGATTCAAAGTAACATTTTACATATTATGATTTTTTATTATTATTCTGAGCTATTTTAGTGATCCACTTAAGCGTTCTTAATACATTAAAAGAGGAATGCTGATGTTTTATTTCACTTGTACCAGATTTGGAACTCTTTCCCCACTGTATCTTTTCATGTAACAATTGGATCCAGGGGTAATATGAAAATATTTATAATACCTATGTACATAGTAGCTTTATTCAGGAATTCATATTAGGATTAATCTCAGTTGACGAGAGGAGGTAGGCTGTCCCTTTCCCTTCTTCCTCATCACTTGCCATGTATATAGGGCTGCCATAAGTAAGGACCTCCAAACTGGGACAAATGTAGGACAAATGTAGGACAAAATTTTCAAATGTAGGGCACATTTTTAAAATGGAGGACACACAAAAAATTTGATGCTTTTTAAAAAAAAAATTCGTATAAATGCATGTTTCTTAGGCATGATCAAAATGGAGGACATTTGACATTATTCCTAGACAGATGGCAGAAATGTGCTTCCCTTTCTGGCCAAAAACCAGAAGAGGAGGAAGAGTGGAAGAAGCAAAGGAGGAGGAAGAGGTGAAGAAGAAAAGGAGGAAGAAGAGGAGGAGGAAGAGGGGAAGAAGAGGAGGAGGAGAGGAGGAAGAAGAAGAAGAGGAGGAGGAAGAAGAAGAGGAGGAGGAGACTAAGAAGAAGAGGAGGAGGAAGATGAAGAAGAAGCAGAGGAAGAAGAGGAGGAGGACAGGAGGCAGAAGAAGAGGAGGAGGAGAAAGAAGAAGAAAGGCTCTTTCCCCCCTCAGGCCGCCTCCCTGGCTGGCGGAGAACATGACAAGGCGAGGGGAAAGGGCTTCGCTGAGGCGAAGCCCTTCCCCCCCTCAGGCCGCCTCCCCGGCCGGTGGAGGATGCGGCAAGGCGGGGGAAAAGGGCTTCGCTGAGGCGAAGCCCTTTTCCCCTGTCAGGCCGCCTCCATCGCCAGTGGAGGAGGCCAAGCAGGGAACGGGCCTCGCTGAGGCGAGGCTCCTTTCCCTGCCTGGCGTCTGTTGCGGGGGGGGGGGAGACCCCGGGGGGGGGGCCAAACCGGGGCGGGACCATGCAGACCCGCCCCAAACCAGGAAAGTCCCGCCCCCCGGTGGGATATGGATCCCTACATGTATAGCAAGCAACAGTTTGAAGAGCAGAATCTCTACTAAGTATGGAGGCTGTCTGCACAATGCTGAAAAGTCAGGTTTCTGACATATGGAGAGGCTGACCACACAGAGGATGCTGCATTCTTCAGGCTGTCACTCTCCATACATAAAGAGTGATGAGTGAGGAAACTGATCTAGCTTGTTCTTCCACATTCAGGCTATTAACCCTGCTGTGAATGCCTGAAAAGGGCTTGTGAGTACAGATTTGAACTCAGTTTTTCCTGCACCTAATGTAACACTTCACTGGCACTCTTGGAAAAATAAATGATGTGGTTTTTGGTGTGCCAACTGAATCCTGAGAGAGTGAGCTTTGGGGCTCCTTGGAATGATTGGAGATGTGTGCCTAAGCTTTAAAGCTCCCAAACATATAAAAACAAAACAAAAAAACAGGGTGCTGGTCACCCTGAGGTATGTCACCTCACCTGGAGACACACAGAAATTCCATGAGACTTCAGTGGGCACCCTGAAGCCTGGCAATAGATGAGCCTACTGCCCTGAGGTGTAGTTGTGGATGCCGTGCCATCCTCTGTGCTGAGATATGGTCCAAGTGCATGTCTCTTTATGTACAAGCGAGTTATTTATTTATTTAATTCATTTATATCCCATCTTTCAGTAATAAGGCACAAAGTGGCTAACAACATGTTTAAAAACAATCCTGATGAAAACAATGCAACTTCAATAAGAGCATAATTATAGAAGTTAATAAAAGCAATTAAATAATATATAAAGTTAAAAAACAATAAAATATTTTAAAAACGGATATACTGTACCAACCATAAAAACAGCACCACATAGCATTAAAGGGAATGGGAAGAGGAACCATTTTGTGATTTGGCAAGCCCTGTCTGGAGAGCCAGCCCTATATATAGAGTTTGGGCCAGCCCCATATATAGAGTTTGAACCCCCTTTGCGTGCTTCAAGGAGCCTTTGGTGAATTTGATATAGAATGAAGATTAGTTACCCCAGTATTATAGCTATTATTAGATTTTCATAAAAGTACTGTATCTGCTATCGATCTATTTTGGTTGCCTCAAAAGAAAAGGATTCTAGGCTAGCTATCAGCTTCCCAACTTGGCAAACTGGCTGCCTGAGCTTGGATTCTAGCTGGATGTTACCCAGGATGCTCAGTGGCATTGGCAGCAAAAATCCATGCGATAAAATCTGGATGTATCCCGAATTCAAATTGAATTTGGCAGTGGTAAATCACTTTTTTAAGTTGTGCTCTAATCTCCTTAGAGGTCTGTGCCTAGATTATTAAATTATTAATGCCATCTTTCCAGTTACTAATTTTTCAATATCAATTGGTTTTCCAAATGGTTATATTATGCTTATTGTGTATCTTCAAGAGGTTTCTGACTTATGGTGACCCTAAGGCAAACCCATTATGGGGTTTTCTTGGCAAGATTTGTTCAGAGGAGGGTTGCCATCACCAACTCCATCCTCAGAGGCTGAGAGAGTGTGACTTGACCAAGGTCAGTTTCATGGCCAAACTGAATTGAGTCCTGGTCTCCAGAGTCACAGTACTCTGCCTAGTATGGAGACATGAATATAGTGTAAGTTAAACCTATCAAGAGCTCTCTAAATTAGAACACAAAAGCTGCTAGCCAAGGCAGCAGGTTTATTGATTTATATCCTAATGAAAACATTTGTATATATAAACAGAAATGCTTTTTATAATTTTATCCCTAGATGGCACTAAAAAGAAGAATACATACCTTTCATGTTTGTAGAATACTTTTGGCCATTTCTGTGGGTTTGGTCATATGCAAAATAAGGAGGCACTATTTTGTTTGCTTGTTTATACAGTGATTGTATACATAGTTTTTCATTAATTATTACAGTTATTAATTATTTACGTACTCATTAAAACATTTTAAAATCACCCATTTCCCTTATAGAATGTGTCCTAAGTGTCCGGAAGCCACACCAAAGCCATGCTCCAGTCCTGTCTCAGAGAGAGGAACTGGAAAAAAACACATCTAAGTATTCCTTACCTAAGAAAATCCCATGATATTCATGGGTTGCCATAAGCCAACAGGCAACTTCAAGAGACAAAGAGCTTTATCGCATTGGCTCCTTCCATTCCGTTCTGAGCATGGAACGGAAGGAGCAGGGACGAGTACGGAACGAGTGGGGGACGGATTTTACTGCACGCACCCGTCCTTCATTCGTTCCGTTCCCCCTCTCTTCCGTTCTTAATCCGTTCCAGAGGGGGAAATTTTTGAGAACTGTTCTGAACAGTTCTCAAAAATCGTTCCCTCTGGAACGGAATGGGCAGGGAAGAGAGGGGAACGGAACGAGTGAGGGACGGGTGTGTGCGGTAAAATCTGTCCCCCACTCGTTTCCGTTTCCTGCTGGGCCGAGAACCCGGTGCGATAAAGTTCATATTCACAGACGAAAAACATCTACACACCACTGCAAAGCATTTTTGTAGTCCTCTTCAGTGGCTCAAAACATACTGCAGAAATCATCCAGTTTGAGACCACTTTAACTGCCCTTGCTTAGTGCTAGGGCACTAGGAATTCTGGGAACTGTCGTTTTGTGAGACATTTAGCCAGACAGCTCTGGTGCCAAACTAAACTATAACTCTCAGGATTTCCTAGCACTGAGCCAAGGCAGTAAAAGCAGTCTCAAAGTGGATTATGCCTGCAGTGTGTTTGGGACCTAACTGTCCAGACTGACTTCTGTTGTAACAAACTTAATCTGGGTTGGCTAACAATAATCTAACAGAGTCTGGAGTGAAGCTTACTGGGATTCTATTTTACATGCTGGTATCAAGTAATGCCTGGTCTCTTAATGAAACTGGGGGAGGGGAGTCAAACACAAGCTATTTTCATGACCTTCTTAATCTGAATGTACAACTTTATTTTACTTTCCCAGTATTGTTACTATATAATGTATTATGACAACCAAATTCACTTTTAGCCTGTCAAGTTTAGGCTACTATGGCTTTGCCCCTGGGCCTGGGGAGGCCAGGACTGCTCCTTCCTCTGGTTTCCATGGCAAAAACATACTGACTGCGATTTGGTTGCCAACAAAAGTAACTTTTATTAGGTATGAAGTTTTGCAGGAGTCTCCCTGATGGTAGTTCTGTACAGTACTAACAATAACTAAACCATATCCCATCTTGGGATCAACACAAACAATCAGACACCCCATCCTCTCAAATGCTGCCTTCAGATACTCCAACCTCTGACTTTCCCCACCAAGTCTTAGAGTTTCCAACTCAGCCTTCTCCTTTCCCCTAATCTCAGGCCTCCGCAGACCCCTGGGTGAAGCTCTCCCAGGAGATTCCCCTACATTTGGTGTCCACTGCCCCTGTACTCCTCAGTTCCCTCCTACCTGTCAGTTCAGGGGAGTAGCCGAACTTTGGCAGTGTTGAGATGCTGATACCACTCTCTACCATCTCTGGCTTTTGCTTCTTCCCACAGATCCTCTGATGGACTAAATTCTAGCTCCCAAGCCATTTCACAGGCCCCTTTGGATGTTCTGCCATCTATCCTGCCCCTTTCTGCCAGGTCCTCACAACTCCTTGCCTTCCACCTCTCCACAGCTGCCTTTTCTCCTGTCCCTCAATGTCCTTCCCTGCTACCTGGACTAACTATGGCTGCCTCATGCCAACAAGGACTGGCAGAGATATATGTATCAAATGACCAAGGCCATTTCCATCCCAAAACTAGGACTGAAGGTAGGTTGAAAAGGGGCCAGATTAATGATACATCCAGATCTTATAGCTACTTCATCCAGATATACTAGGAGTTCCATTGATTGATAATTATTTAAGACAGTGCAATAAAAAAAATCCCAAAGATACCTTCCATAGAGGAGAGGCTCTTGCATTTTTTTAGGCAAATTGAAAGAGAACCATCATGTAAAACTGCTAATTTCCTCCAGTCAATCAGTCTCCGTCCTCAGGTGGCACATGTTAAAAAGAATTCTTATTCATCTGATTTGAATACAGACAGTAATTCCGCAGACTCTGCTGAAATGGAGTCCAAGTCAGAGTGGATGCAAGCAATTTTATCTGCAAGTTGTCTTGCAAATTGGTTGCATTGGGCTACAGAAGTATCTTCCAACTCCTGATATAAAGGGTCACGAACCACCTGAAAATATTCTGTTGGTTAATTGTGTGCAGATGCAATGGTGAAGGAAAAGTCAGCTTTCTTCACTGCCATGCCATCACCACGGCATAGGCCCCAAAATGGTCTCTATGCCATTTTTGATTGAATTCACTGTGTGCTTCCTTCCAGTGCTGTTCAAGTTATTTTAAAGGCCTTTAAAAAAAACACCACATTACCCATTCCCTGTGCAATGAACATGCAGTGCCTTTGAAATTCAAATGTTTATCTAATAGACCATGAGGATAAATATGGAATTCCTATGGCTTCTGTTGTCTTGTTCAGGTTGCAATTCCCTGACTCTTTTTGTGGGCTCATTGGTACTTTGCAACATTACTTCAGACTGAAGTAGCTGTAAGATCTGGATGCATCATTAATTATTTAACATGCTTGGGAGATTATTATGTTTCAAGACTCCCAAATCAGAAAAAGAAAGCTTTGTTCATATAAAGTATCTTTGGACCTTTGAGATTTTTGTCAGGGGGAAAGAAATCAAACACACCTTTGCTGGCTTTTTAGAAGACAGTATACCAGCACTATGTAAGCTTTCTTCTGAACAAGTATTGTTAAGTCTGTTGGTTAAAAGGCAGAGAGAATGAGAGAGAGAAGCAATAATACAAAGAAAATCTTTTTTAACTTACTCCCCTTTGTCTTGTAATAAGTAAATTAGATGGACCCATCTCATCATATATTCCAACACTCTTCAAGATAATTGTAGGAGAATTCAAAAGGCAGAAACTGTGTCTTGGTACACCTGAGAGTAAACATTCCTCATAAAAATGGCAGGAGGGGGAGGAACCACAACCATATGGCTAATTGCCGATGTATGAAATAATGTGTCAAGTTGTTTGCCCTGTAGAGACAGATGTATTTCAGCCCTCAGATTCACAGATGGTTTTGACAGTGAATAAAATATCAGTGCTGAGTATTCAAGCAAGTAAAATAAGGGTCACAGTTGTTCTGTGCCTTAAAGTCACTCCTGACTTACAGTGACTCTAAGGCTATCATGGGACTTTCTGGTGCTCAGAGTGTATGACCTGCCCAAGGTCATCCACTGGGTCTCCATGGCCAAGTGGTGAATCGAATACTGATCTCCAGTCATAGTCTAGTGCTCAGACCACAACCCAACATTGTCACACTGGATCATTAGAAGTGATTAATATGGTTACCATGGATGGATGATTAGACAAAATGTATGTGGGGCTCTTTTGCAATACACAACTATCATGCTATTTGAGTCCACTTTAACTGTCATAGCTTCATGCAGAGGAATCCTGACATTTGTAGTTTGATGAGGCACTACAGCTCTCTGGGTGAGAATTCTAAATACACCTCCCTAACCTGCAAGTTCCAGGATTCCAAATGGTGTTGCCAAGGCCATTAAAGTGGAATCATGGCACTATAACTACATAGTATGAAAGAGTCTCTAGTGGAGTGAGGCCTTGTAAGGGAAGTCTCCTTGCAGGGCATCCATTTTACTTGTGAAGTTTAATTTCACATGGCTCTTTATACCTGGAACCTTGTTATGAGTGTATATAGCTGAGATCCCACCACAAGATGCCTAGGAAAATGTAGTTCCCATAGATATTTATGTCCATTGTAGGAACTGGAACCTTAGTAAATATATTTCAAAATTATATTTGTTCTTGTCGCTACTATCACAGCACAAATATGCTTTCGTTTTAGACATAATGCATGCAATGGGATTCAGATGTATCAGTTTATCCTGGTTTCCTGGCATCACATGCCAACTTTTTCTATTAAGTTTGAATGTGTAAGAAAAAGTTCTCAAGACATTAATTTGTATCCATTACTGTGCCTATTCTTAACACACTTATCTTAACAACATTACAGAAGAAACATTCCAGACAACAAATCTGTGAGGCCATTTAGGGGAAGAGACAACCTTGACCCCAAGTCACCACAAATAAGGTCCTTGGCTGAAATGGGATAAGAACCTAAGCTGTCCCATTCTAAGTGCAATACCCTGTCCAATACACAACACACACACACACTGTGTTTTTGAAAGCTAAGAAAAAGTGAGCTGTCACCAAGGCTAAAAGCAAGAGAAATATAAAACTAAAGAGTGATACTAGATGAAAGCTGGTTCAGATGTACCAGCTGTTTATATCTGTCATCAACAATGTCTTAACATCTCCAGTTGTAGGCAAGATTCATCTGAAATTTTGGCTAGCATCCTGTTTGTGCACTACACCAGTATAACTATACCCATAAAAGAGTGGTAGCAAGGAAAACAACAACACTGGGTGCAGCAACTGTGAAAGAGGTAAGGCACTGGAAAAATAGGCTGCTCTGTGCTGGCTGTTTTGTTTTAGTTTTTAACTGTTTCCCCTCACCATTGCTGCCATCCCAGGAAAAAGTCCATCCACTAGCATAGTGCACTGGCAAGATTTCAGGCTAAGTTGGTTTTCACCACTTGGAACATTTTTGACCAGCCAAAGTATGGGAACATAAATCTGTACTGATGGGCAACTACATCTCAAAAGGAAACTCCTTTGTATTTGGCTCCTGTCGCTATACTGATCTGACACCTGATATGGCTTTGTGTGGAATATGGAGATGGAATTGTTGAAATTCTGTTTTTAAAAAAGCCAGACATGCTCCAGATATTGAATTGTGTGTTTAAAGCTAAGATTTTACACTTCGGTTACAAGTTAGAAATGTGATCCTGCCATCAGCCCTGATCTGTCACATAGAAATGATGACAAAGTGGCCTACTGTGTTCCTGCCAATATGAAAGCCCATATAAACCGCAGGAGCTGTGGAATAGTTTCACTGCATGCAGCTTTTGTTCCTGTGAAGGTATGAAATCATGCTGTGGAAATACGAAATGGACATCCAAGATATACTGTATTTTTTCAGTGAGAGACTTCATCAAAACCACTGTGTGCAGATAATGCTAGGAGTTATATGCTGAGTTAATGAGATATGAGATAAGAAATTATAGGTTTACCAGGAATCCCTAAATATTATTTGTTAAATTGAGGATGGAAAAGACAACAGCAGTGAAGTCGCAAAGCAACAGATGTTACTGGAGAAATAATAATAATAAAATAAATAAAATTTTTATTTATATCCCGCCCTTCTTATAATCAGGGCGGCGTACAACAAGGATTAAAATACAATCAAAACACAAAGACAAGAAAAATTAAAATACATATACAGCAATCATATAAAAATAACAAACAAAAAGCCCCATAGCCCAACCTCTTGGCCACGGAAGAGGAGGGAGGCCCACAGGATTTTATTCGGGGAATGCCTGTTGGAACAGGAAGGTTTTCAAGTCCTTCCTGAATTGGGCCAGGGTGGTGGACGAGCGGAGCTCGGTGGGCAGCGTGTTCCAAAGGGCTGGGGCAGCCGTGGAGAATGTCCTCTGTGTGGTGGAGGCTAACCTAGCTCCCGGAGAGGTAGGAGCGGAACCACTGGAGCGCAGTGCCCCCGATCCCCACCTCTGCCAGGCGTCCCAGAAGGATACCATGGTCTATGGTATCGAAAGCCGCTGAGATGTCCAAGAGCACCAACAGGGACACGCTTCCCCCGTCGATGCTCAGACGGAGATCATTGACCAAGGCGACCATGGCCGTCTCAACCCCGTAACCCGCCCGGAAGCCAGTTTGAAATGGGTCCAGATAATCCGTTTCATCCAAGACCGCCTGAAGCTGGATCGCAACCGCCCTCTCGATCACCTTACCCAAAAATGGAAGCAGCGAAACAGGGCGATAATTATTATGTACCAGGGGGTCGAGGGAGGGCTTTTTAAAAATAGGTTTTACAATGGCCAATTTAAGTTGTGATGGAAATAGCCCATCCCTCAGAGATGTATTAACTATCCGGCGTAACAATGATGTTACCGCCGGTCCCCCCTGGGCCGCTAACCATGAGGGACAGGGATCAAGAGAGCAGGTTGTTTTCCGAACACTTCCAAGGATCTTGTCCACATCCTCGGTACTTACCAACTCAAACTGATCCAGTTTAACATAGTCCATGGAGACTCTGGACACTTCTACCCTAGGTTCTGCTGAAATGTCGGCGTTCAGACCTTCGCTTATACGAGAGGTTTTATCCGCAAAAAAGTCGTTGAACAAGTCACAGCAGGCCTTAGAAGGTTCAAAGATCTGGTTCAGGGCGGGAGGGAGCTGAGTTAACTCCCTGACCACCCTGAACAACTCTGCCGGACGCGACTCCGCGGACGCAATACGAGCACCATAGAACGAATTCTTTGTTGCTCGTATTGCCTCTCCGTAGTCCTTTAACAGTTGGTCTAGGAGAGCCTTGTCGTCTAAGCGAAGGTGTTTCTGCCAACGGTACTCTAGCCGTCGCAGAACCTGCTTCCTCGCCCGGAGATCTTCCGTATACCAGGGCTTACGTTTAGAAGCAGGCCTGAGAGGGCGCTTGGGAGCGATACAGTGGTGCCTCGGGTTACGAAATTAATTCGTTCCGCCGCGGCGTTCGTAACCCGATTTTTTTCGTAACCCGAAAAAGCCATAGCCGCTAGCGCTGGAAAGCCGCGTTTCATGCGAAAAAGCGCCGAAAAGCACCAAAAATTTTTTTCGTAAGCCGAAAAAAAAACCGTAACCCGGAACAGTTTTTTCCTATCTAATTTTTTCGTATCCCGGAAATTTCGTAAGGCGGTCATTTCGTATCCTGGGGTACCACTGTACTGTGTATAGCCCTAGAAAGACCGGTATTCCAAATACCGGTGAGGGCATCAACAGAGTCGCCGTCATTACCAACCGTGAGCCCCTCTAAGGCTTCCTGGAACCTCTCAGGTTCCATCAGCCTTCGAGGGTGGACCATCCTAACTGGTCCACCACCCCCGGGGGGGATCTGGGTAGAGGCCTTGATTTTCACCTCTACCAGAAAATGATCCGTCCATGGCAGGGGGGAAATATTAGCTATTTCCACCCACGGATTTTCCGCATCCGAACAGAAGACCAAATCGAGAGTATTACCCGCTCAATGCGTAGGACCCTGTATCAGCTGGGACAGGCCCATGGCCGCCATGGTCTCCAAGAATTCCCGAGCCGCACCAGATGGAACATGGCTGGCCGTGAGGGAGATGTTGAAGTCGCCCAGGACAAGAATCCTGGGCGTCTCCAACATCAGCTCAGCGACCAGCTGTGTCAGCTCGTTAAGGGAGTCCGCTAATGCACGGGGTGGCCGATACACTAACAGAATCCCTAGACTGTCCCTAGCCTTTAGGGTCAGGTAAATACACTCGATATAGGAGGTCTGTCAGATGTGGTTCCTGGTGAGGGACACGGTGTTCCTATGTATCAAGGCCACAGAGTAAGGCAGGAACAACAAAGGGACCAGGTTCTATATACACCTTGATGGATAGATATGATATTTCTCCCCAGGCAAGAACTATGGAGTAATACCTGTGAAAATCAATAATATCAGCAGCATCCACATGTGTGAATTTTGCCAGAAACATTCACAGACAGGACACTGATTCTTCTTTGCCCATTGTTGGATTATTGTTCCATTATGGAACTGCCCACATGCACAGTTTTATAGGAAATGTATTGAGCTGTATCTCCTATTTAGTGGGATTTAGGAGCAAAAAATTCCCATGTTTGGCTGCTGCTGCTGTTGTTGATCCCCATAGGTATCACTCCAAAGTTCTTGCCCTTTTGTTGTTCCTTATAAAGAACTGACAGCTGAGACTCTTTGGAAGGGAGGCCTTTGTGTTCTTTATAAATGATTGACAGCTGAAACCTAAATACCCAAAGGCAACAGATTTCATCTCATCTTCGATGCTAAGCATGGTCAGGCCTGTTTGCTACTTAGATGTAGTCCATCAAGGAATACCAGGTTCTGCAGCCTATATTTCAGGAACTGGAAAATCCACCTCTGACTATTTCTTGCCTAAGAAAGCCTATGAAAGCTGTGGCATCACCATAAGTCAAAAGGCGAGTTGAAGACACAGACACAAATGAGGGAGGGAGGCCTAACTGTTCTCCCATATCTTTATACCAGGAGTGGTCAACAGTAGAGAGGATACGTCCCCCTTTTCACCTCCACATTTCTTCTGGGGACTACACCAATGCACCCAACACCATTGGAAGTAATATCACTTCCATTTTAATTTCCAGTATGCATGGATTGTCATATGTGTACACTCTACATGGGGTCCTTCAGTTGATTCCCTACACAGTGGTACTTCCTGTTTTGGATTTTTGCAACATATGAAATGGTCTGTGCTGGATTAGGACTCTGGAGACCAGAGTTTGAATGTGAAACCTTTGGAAAGGTAACATACTCTCAGCCCCAGAGGAATGCAATAACAAATCTCCTCTGAACAAATCGTGCTAAGAAACCCCCGTGATATGATAGGGTCACTTTAGGGTAACCATAAATCAAAACAACACTTTAGGGTAACGATAAGTCAAAAACAATAGAACAATGCTATAACATATCAGAAGAGCAAAAGAAGCAAGAGGACTGGGCAACATCTTCCTTCAGAGAAGCAATTAGAATAATAATTTCTGTAAACAGAAAAGGAAAAAGAAGTAATCTGTCACCTCTATTCTGTCACATTTTTGCCTCCTCTTTAAATAGTTTATTATTTCGGTGAGATAAGGCTATATCCATTCTTAGTCATACCTATGGTAGTCTCACTGAAACTAGGGTTACTTATGTCACTCAAGTTCAGTTGATTTTAGTGGGTCTAACTATGGTTAGATCTGGATCCAACTCATATTTTAATTCTTCTTGCTCTTATGTAAGTGCTTAAAGAGCCTTTGTCAGCTGAAGAGTGGGATAAAATGCTTAAAATAAACAAATTTGTCATGTGCTGAACCAATTTGCTGCCTCACTGAGATATTTTAACATGAACAGGTGGGAATGTTTTTCACATTAAAATACTGTAGGGACTTTTGCACGTCTTTTAATGTTTCATTTATTCAACAGCACATTATCAGATTTCTGCTGTAATGTATTTCAGAGTTCCAGCACTTTTTAAAGCCAAGGTTTGCCTAGGATTGTTTCCTTCTAACTTGAACTGTAATTGGCATCATTTTTTCCTTCTTTACTTTGGGGCTATGAAACTATCAGTCTCAGAAAAATTAAAATGATTATACTGCACATTTTATCCATCGTCTTGCAGAGAGAAATAATATATACTGTTGTATTCTACAAATCCACCTGACATGATAGTACAGTAGTATTTATTATGTCTATTTATACACTGTCCCCTAAGGTGTGTGTGTGTGGGGGGGGGGGAGATTAGTAGTCGAAGTTTTGCATAATTATTTGCATATGGTAATCTATATGGAAAGACGCACATCTAGAAATAATTGCTGTTATTCAAAAAGAAGAAAAATAACTCTCATGAGTCATGACAACTGGACAAAACTGAGAGCCAGTGAGTATTTGTGCTGCTCAGAGTGCAGAGTGGATGGGTTTTAAGGCTCTTGCTTTGTATGGTTGCTTATCTTTAAAACAAACTTATCTTAAGAACAGCCTTTCCAATAAAGCCTGTCTGCTGTAACATAGGTCACATAACTGCCTTGTGATATTATTTAAATATCCCAGGTTCTGAGCTTTCAGACCCAAAACCTGTCACAAAGGGGATTTGTGATGTAATGCTGGGAGAAGAGGTTGGTGTTGTTACGAGGCTGATGTCACAAGATGTGGACCTTGCTGATGTCATTAACCATGAAGCTGAAGTCACCAGAAGTGAGCCCTGCTGATGTCATTGACCATTACACACTGAGCATCAACCATAGTGGCTCAGAATATGCCATCCATATTTTAAAAAACACTGTGTATAACAACTGAGAAAAATACACACTTTTCAAAGGCAGCTTTTTCACCTTGAGATTTTGTTCCCTGACATGCAGACTGGACACACAGGACCAGGACCCATGATCTGGCAACCCTATTTGGGCTACTGTAACAACAACAACAACAACATTATTATTATTATTATTATTATTATTATTATTATTATTAGTTTCACATTTTAGCCAGTGTTACCATTTGAATTTTAGATTTTCAATGATTTGGATTCTATCTAAGAATCTACAATCAGTGAGGTATTGAATAATGTGGCACATTCCATTGCTGCTGCTGCTGCTAATACTACTACAACCATTTAGATTATTTTACTATATCAGTCCTTTGAAAGGGCACTTTTCGTGTGGAAAGAGCGTAGGGTACAAAAAGTGATGAGAGCATCCAATAAAATCCACCAGAAAAAAGGTAAACACCTCTCTAGATGCTACAATATGGTTTTATTTGCTAAATATCCCAGCCTGTTTCAGTTGATAGATACTCTGAGGTCTTCCTCAGGAGCTTTAGGAAAGGCACAAAGAATAAACCATTTCATACATAGGCAGGGCTGGCTCTAGATATTTGGCCACCCTAGGTGAGAAATATTTTGGCGCTCCCCCCCCGGCCACCTACAATCCCCATCGGGCTTTGTGGCCGGAAGTCCCGCACCTTCCCAGCCTCCCAACCAATTAGGGAGGCCGCTGAGGGAAAAGGGGCAGGACTTCTGGCCGCAAAGCCCGCTAGGGCTTGTAGTCCCATCCCCTTCTCCCCGTGGTTACCTGGCAGCCCTGGGGAGAAGAGGAGGAGGCGCCCCCCGTCCCTTCCTCCCCCACGGGTGGCTGGAGAGGGTGCTTGGGAGCGTGCACAAGCGCAGCTCCGGCCCCCAGGTTGCCAAAGTTGCGCCTACTGCTGCTCTGCTTGGGGCGGGGCTAGAGCTGCGCTCCAGCCAAGCGCCATCCCCTGCTTCCCCTGAGTCACGCCCAGGGCAGCAGGAGAAGAGCGGGCGCCCTGGTCTGGGACAGGGCTGTGTGTGTGTGCACGCACACACGCAGAGGAGCGCAAATTGCGCCCCTGGTCTTTTTGTGTCTCAGGTGACCGCCTAGGTCGCCTATATGGTAGGGCCGGCCCTGTACATAGGATCATAAATAGTTCAGCATCGTTATACTTGTATGTTGTCTGTAGCTTCTACTGTAGAAAGTCTAGACTTCAGTTATGATGCTAAGTATTTAATCATGTGTTGTTCTCTCTCTTGCTCTTTTTTTAAAACAGCCCCCTGAAGAGCCTGCCTTCCTGCTTTCCCACTCCTCATGACCCTCTTTGTGGATGTGTGATTGACAGATCTGAATACAGAAACTGCTTAGTTGGCCGACTATACTAAGAGACATTTTGGAATAAGGCAGAAAACAAGGAACAAAAGAAAACAAAACACCATCCTGGAGATGTCTGCAGATGTCTGTTGTTTCATGAGATGTTTGAAATCATTTGCCTCCATTCTGTCAGTTCAAATAAGACAAGCATCTAGAAGCTTCTGGTTTGAACTCTGTCATCTGTCTGGCCATACTTAAGCAAGGCAGCTTTCTTTATGGTTGACCTCATAACCCTTTGCTGTTACCATTCATGAATGTGGAATCAGGGATCTGGAAGATCTGAAATAGTACATGTCAAAAATCTCCATAATCAATTCAGTACTGTATTTATAGATTTTGCCCTTTTCAGTCTTCTGAAAATGTGTGTTTCCTGAAAATATATACAAGACACTGGCTAGGGGGGAAATCCACTAGCTGAGACCCAAAAAACCCTGCTAATTTGATTATGCAGATATGGTCTTTCAGAAATCCCATGAACACCAAGGTTGGTTGACCTTGATGTGCCAGGCTTTTGGTAGTATTTCGCTTCATGGTGAACATGCTGACATTACGCCAGAGTTGGAAACTTCAAGGACAGGGTTGTTGTTGCTTTTTTGTACCCAGAACCTACTGTGTGCTTTATAGGGACCATAAATGTTAACTAACCACCAACAACAAAAACTTTGGAAAATACACAGTCTGGTTTAACTGGGGTTTTCTTTGCTGGAGGAGGTACTGTAGGTCTTGCATTCTATTCTAAATGAAAAGTGGCATGTGTCTAAGAGTGGAAAAATACATGCTGTGGTTTAAAAATGGACATTTAGTGGCATTGGGAGGTTCACCAGTGAAGCCTGCAAGCCACACTGTTTCCAACCTTGCATTAGGCAACAGAGCTGGGAACTGGACAACAGATCTTTATTAGTCTTCTTAGGCGGTTCAGCCCACTAAGTACCAGTCACACCTCAGTGAAATGAGTGAAAAGCCCGCATAGACAAGTTCATGGGGTCTAGGGATGACCCCTTGTAATGTCACAGAGAGCAGGCCCTGAGGACTTCATTAAGTATGGTATTTTGATCACCAGCCACAGCTGTATTCTCTGTGTGTGTGCACTTGGAGTTTGCCTTCAAGTCATTTCCAACTTATTGTGACCCTAAGGCAAAGCTATTCCAGGGTTTTCTTGGCAGGTTTCTTCAAAGGCAGGTTGACATTGCCATACTCTGAGGCTGAGAGAGTGTGACTTGCCAAAGGTCACTCAGTGTGTTTTCATGCCATTCTGTTACTAATAATAATTTTAAAAATCTAAGATATAAAGCAACACACGCATGCACGCACGCGCGCGCACACACACACTTTTTAAAGCAATGTTCTTTTTTTTTTTGGAGATATTTTCCCTCTTGTCATGAGGACTGAAGACTCAGGACAGGAACCCTAATGCACATCCTATATGAAACTGAGGCCATAATTTAAATCCATTCTACATGTTCTTTCCTGAGTTTGAGGGGAGAGGAAAACAGCAACAGTGTCAAAGCAGGTAAATTATTTAGCTGAAAGCTGGTTGTTTTTTAATTTGAGATTCCTGAGCTGTAGATTTCTATTGGGAGGCTGTTTTATACGTTCGTCTTGTGTACTCCACCCATGAGCTGAATTTTAAAACACTTTTCTACTTAGTCTTTTCTTGCTAATCCATCTGCCCTGAGGATTTGCAGGACTATTTTAGCTGCTTCTGGTATTTAGATCCCTTCCTTACAACCGACTAATAAATATGCATTCACATCCATAAAAGAGCTTTCAGGTAAATGTATCTCACTTTCCTGCATTTTATTCCAACCAGCACTGAGAACATTTAATCTTGTGCCTGTGATAGGCTTAACATCTCATACCCTATCACAGCTATAAATGGGAATTTCATGCTATTAGAAAGAGGAGACTCTTAGACTTCCACTGTGACACTGAGGTTCATTCTATTATTGGAGACACTTCAGAATGAGAAAAAAAACATTCAGATCCTTTTTCTTTATTATTACTGAAGGTCTATATATGTCTCAACACTCAACTTCTATTAATGCGCCAATCTGCATTAATAGAGTTTGAGTTTATATTTTTAATGATACCAAATATAACTTTCACAAGTATATGGGCAGAGTGATTTTTTTTTAATTTCTGAGATTACAAAATAACAAAAGTATGATTATGATAATGAAATGTAAAGAGTTACTTTATGCTTTTATGCAATGTGGCTACCTGGATGATATTCAGCTCTAAATGTTCATCTTTTTTTTTTTAAATCCTTTTTAATCTAATGGGATCTTATTTAAATAATAAATACTGCTATAAAATATATAAAACATTATTTTCCTTTGACATAAAAGAATTAATAAAGAAATAACCTCAGGACAAAACCTCCTGGACATTAGAAAAAGTTTTGAAATTCGATGTGTTTAATGTACATAAATTGTATTAGTTGGAAAGGGAACATAACTGTTATTATTCAGCACCATCATCACTTTCAAAATGCGTGTGTTTCGCTTTACACTCTGCTCCTTTTGCATACACCCGTCTCCTTGTTTTGAGTTTTCTTAATGTTCATCTTCTGTCTGGAATTTTTTACTTATACCATCTGCTGTTTTTCACCTCATCAAACAGCAACCTAAATATGCCTACAGTGCCAATTTCTCTCAGAACTGCCCCACAAAAGTAGAGCTATCACACAGCAAAGCACACAGAAATGGCCTTGTCTAACTCTTATTTACTGATAAACACATTCTTTTCTAGGTGATTAATACCACAGGCATTTAATATTCTAAAACCAACAAAGCTTCAACCCCTGGAATTTGGATAATTACCTACAGATATTCAGGAAACGTGTTTCAAGAACCATCTCCATCCTTGAAATTAGAAGTTGTACATGATGTATGGATGGGGTACTGAATGTGTGTAAAATGTATTTGTCGCCTCACTCTTCAAGCTTGTAAATATTTAAAGAATCAGAAATTCTTAATTTAAATAATAACAATAAGAACTGGGCATAATTAACAGGTTTCTGTACACACATTAAATTAATAGATTTAAAAGGCATGGACTCATTTAAAATTTCATTATTATGTGTTAAAAAGAAAACACGCTTAGTGCAAAGGTTAGCTCCTATGGAAAAGGGGTTACATAGTCCACATATCACATTTGAAATGCCCTATCACTGACTACTGCCTTTCCAACGATGAGAGGAGAAATCAAAGAAGTAAATGTCAGAGTGATCTTAATGTTTGGGCAGTCCAGCTGAGCAGTAGTTGTAGGTGCCTTCAAGTCACCTCTTGATTTATGGCAGTCCCACAAATTTTATAGGATTTTCCTAGGCAATGAATATTCAGAGTTGAGTTGCTATTGCATTATTTCAGTATAGCCTACAACTCCTGGTATTCCTTGATGTTCTCCCTTCCAAGTACTAACCAGGCCTGACATTGTTCAAATTCCAAAATTAATCAGATCCTGCTGCTTTCAGGGTGTTTATCCAGGTCTTAATGGTACTTGGGTTTGATGAAAGGTTTGATGCTGTGTACATAGTATGTACTGAAAAATGGTCTGGAAACAATTGCTGCTTTAAAAAAAACACAGGGAATTGTGATGCTTTTATCTCACCAACTTGTTATGTGCCTTCAAGTCATTCCATGAATTTCATAGGTTTTTCTTGGCAAGATTTATTGAGAAGAGGCTTGACACTACCTTCCTTTAAAGCTGAGAGAGTGTGATTTGCCCAAAGTCACTAATGGGTTTTCATGACGGAGCAGAGATTTCTTACAGTACTAGTCGAAGTCAGTGGTTGGTGTCACATGGTGCGGTAACTTATGGTGTCACTCCCCCCCCCCCCACTGACATCCTTCTATAACACGCCATACAGAATCCTCAGTAATGTTTTTGTAATAATATAACTCATAAATTGTAGTTCACATATATCACTGAATGTAATGGTAATAGTTTTCACATAAACAGCAAGCACAACTAAAATTATATTTTTAAATTACAATATAATACACGCAGCCTAAATGTACTTTTTTAATTGAAATTTTAATTTGAATAACACCTGGGAGCCCTTCTCTCTCCCCCCATTGAACCTCACCCCATTCATACCATCTCTTCAGCATTTTAATGGGACACAGGTGAATGCCACAGCCTCTTTCTTCTCAAAGGCTGGTGTTTGAGGAGGAGTAAAGTCCCCCTCCCTTAAGGTGTCACGTGGAGCAATCTGCACCCACTGCACCCTCTTAGTGATACCACTGGTCCAACTCTCAGACTGCTACACCACACTGGCTCAATATGCCATCAGCTAGGTAAAGTATTATGAAGCAATTGTATGGCCTGAATAGTTAAGAAAGGCATACCCACATGGATATTTGAATTAGCCCAGATGAGATTTCATCAAGAAATTGAATGCCTCACCACAGTTATATCTGTTATAAATGGCATACCATACTTAGCTGCCAGAAAATAATTCTTGTCACAAAGTCCACCTAGCTAGACTCTGCTCCTTCAAAAACAAAACTTGCTTCTTCAAAAGGAGTACAATCTGCTCGCTCCTCAAAGAAGTCAGATGAACCCAGTACTAACTGTACCATATTCTGTCTTCTGTTGATTAAAGGCAGTGATTCATGTTTTCTACAACTGTAAACCTTTCTGCCAGCAAGGATGAGGGTCTTGAACTTTGTGAAATACCACTGCAAGGATGTGATTGTGGTGTAAAATTAATGGTCTCCCCTCCGCTACCATTATCCAAGAGCAGGCTCTAAAATGAACTCTAATGTGTGTTCTGTCATATTTGTTCTGAGCTTTTGTCAGTGTAATATAGCTATGTTCCCTCTGCCTCATTGCCCTCACCTTGTCTGTACGTCTAAGAGTTGAATGAGCTTCTCCTAGGTGCCTAGGAGCAATGGTGGTATCAACAACCAGGTCATTTTTGCATTCCATGGAATGACTGTGTCATCTACACAATTACCAGTCATACTAACAGGAATTTCCTCCATAGCTGTCAGCAATCCCATCTCAATCCATCACTCTCTAACAAAGTGCCATCCCAGTTTATATTCACATCTCTATATTACTTCCCTTAATTGGAGAATGAATGAATTTAAGTGTTAATAGACCCACTTTGGATCATATGTTGGGACAAAGAGGGGATATAAATCAATCAATCAAACAAACAAACAAACAAATAAATAAAACTATTACATTAACTTCACAGTGATAATTAATTATTTCAGTATAGGGATGGACCAAAACTTGAAAGCTTGATTTGTTTTTTAAAAGGAGATATACTGCGGAAGCAAAGGTCATGATCCAACCAGAGTTAATCATTTTACACTCCAAAATGACTTCTGTCAATCAATTAAGCATGTGATTGAACACTGGTGTTTTTTTTTAAAGAGGTGGTTTAAATGTGCTTAACCTATCTGAATTGTGCACTAAATGTACAGCAAAATACATTGTGCAGGTTTTGATTTTACATTAACTAGGTATTAGCAGTGTAACCCAATGTATGATGTAAGTCCTGAACAGCCTCACTTAATTAATTATGTGGCAGTTTTTTAATTATTATTTGTAGATACTGTTCCTTGATTCACTTGCCTCTTCCTTTTTCTTAATTGCATGCATGGAACTTAGAACTGCTGAAGAAGTGTATTTAAGACTCCTGAATTTCCTTTCACAAATTGCTCCAAGTGAGATACAAATCAAGTTTATGTTCTCTCCAATCTAGGTAGCCTGCTCACTTTTGAGGTATCCCATTAGCACAAAATTTTCAGGCAGTATTCCCTGTTCTGCATCGTTACATCTTGCATAGGCAAACTGCTGAAGCTGCTGACTGCACCGTTTTAAAAGTGCATTTTACAGTTACAAATTCCTGTTTCTGAAGTGAAGTTTTTATTTTATTTTATTTAAAAGCTGTCAGGATTTTTAACATTCATTTCAGTGCTCGTAGGTCTCTGTACAATGGCTACAAGTTAAATGTGAAAAGTGAAAATGTTTTTCCCCTCCAGAATTACCATAAAAATGAAAACTTTCCAATGCATGTGTCGTTCATCCTTCCTTATATTATAATGTGTATGCAGCCTAGGATTTCTTTCATGTTACTTTTTGTGCACTCCATCCGTTGTATGTCCCTTTCATTTTACCCATTATTCACACTCCTACCTTCTGCAGATCGATCAATTTTGGTACAATGAAGTCAAACCCCCCTTTTTTCTTCTTTTTTGCTTCAACAGTCTTCCTATCTCATTCAAATAGTTGCAGAGATATTTTAGGTTCATTAAAGAAAGTAAATTAGGTAAGAATTTTACAGCATCTTCCACCACCAGCTATTTATATTACAAGAGAAAACCTCCCAGCGAACATGACAGAGTTCTCATATAATACATGCCTGTGCCTACAGGTATGGAAAGGAGACATTTGGTTTTGAAGTAAGCATATCAAGCTTTAAATTGATATGTCTTCTCCACGCAGAAAGAGGCCCTGGCATTTGTTTTATGAAAAAACTGGGAAACTAGAAAGCTCTAAGCTATAAATCCTGCTGGAATTAATGGGAATGAGCAAAAATACAGGGTCTAGGGGAACTGAGGGAGAGAGGTTCATGCCCTGATCTCCAGTGTCGAACAACTTGTTCAGATTACGGGGAAAGGTGGAAACATTATGTAAAATTAGTACAGTTGTCTTTGATTATACTTAGCTGCTTCTTAATCATGCAATCGTTATTTGGAAGCATGACCTCACCTCTCATATCTCAAGTTAACTAACTGTGAACTCAGTCTAGTATTTGCTAGAGGGCATTTTCTTATCATATACCTTACCACCACAAAATTTTGACAGACTCATGAGGTGCATTTTTTTAAATGTGATATTTGGTAGTTTCCATTCTAGACACTTACTCCCAGTGGTCAATGTACTATGTTTAGTTATTTTTCTTATGATCATTTTGGTAGCTAGTTTGTTTTTCTTTGATCGCACACATTAGCGACTTAGTTGCACAGAGAAACAACATGTAGTTGTTGCATAGGTTCTTGCACAGCAGCAAATCACTTTCCTGATCTGATGCTAAAAAACATGTCTTCTTAAAGTACATGTTCATTTTCATGCTGTAAGCATTTTAGCATCATCCCCCCCAACCCATGTACCACATTCTGAACAGAAATTAAAAGTGTTTCTGAATTTTACAAGACCACTACATCATAAAAACTCTACCTTCTTTAAATTAACATTATTATAGTCTGATATATGGAAACAGATACTCCTAAAATACAATCATCCTTCTATTAAATTAACCTGCTTACAAGTCACTGCCATCATCATGACTCAGTTGCATTCCCCCTCCTGCAAAAGATATGTCAGTATTGCTAGGATACATATTTATTTGGAAAATACATTCATTGCACAGTCAGTATAAAGTCAATGTACTTGCTGTCAGGTAAACTTTATTGCAACTGTATTCCAGCTCCTGATTTGTGCAGTGAAGTTCACTGGCCAGAAAAATTGAAAGCCACAACCGAGGAAACATGACCGCCGCCAGTATCCCAAACGAAGCCCATGTTTATGGGATCTGATTTTTATCTTTGAGATAGCTGTAGAGTGCATCCAGTCCACCTTCTATAATCTGTGGCAGTGGTTTGGACAAAGGGTTGTGTGAAATATGGAACCCCTTATCCATTGGATTCCAAGCAATTTTGGTCAGTCTATGCAGCAAATAGAGTTCATCTGGGAGAGTCTGGATACAATTGTAATCAACATTTAGGAGTTCAAGAGCAGTGACTAAGCAGATAGATTTTGGCAAGGAACGGATATTGTTATAGTCAGCAATGAATATCTGCAGGTGGACTAGAAATTGGATACTGTCTCCAATGTTCTCAAGTTTATTGCAGCCTACGTGTAAAAAATCTAAGTTCCTCAATGCAAAAACACTTAGAGGAATGTAAATGAACCGATTGTTGCTAAGATTCAGCTTTCTCAGGTTTGTCAGTTCTGTGATGCTTGAAGGGAGATGGGAGATACGGTTGTGGGAAAGGCTCAAAACCTCCAGCTTCTTGCAGTGTCCAATTTCTGCAGGTATTTCAGTCAGGCAGTTCATATTGACAAATAAAATCTTCAGGTTTCTAAGCAGCCCAATCTCTTTTGGTAGAGATTTCATACGATTCCCACACAGGTTAAGCACTGCCAGTCTGTCAAGTGTGCCCAGAGCAGGAGGAAGGATCACCAGTTGATTGTGTGAGAGATTCAGTTTCTGGACCTGTGGCAATCCCCATAAAAAGTCAGGAACCCTTGTCATCCCCTTCATTATGAGGCTCAAACTGACATACTGTAGTCCACACTTCAAAAGTGTTCTTGGGTCTTTTCCAGAAAGAAGAGTTTCTTCCCACAGAGGTAGCTTCTGGCTTCTCTTCAGCAGCATCATGCTTTTCTTCCCTTGGCCCTTGGAGTTCTTTCCACCCATAAAACCTCCAGCTTTGCTGCTTCTGCTTACTGAAGCTGTGTTTTTGTTGCCTCCAATAATTAACACCTGCCAAAAGGTTTCAGTTTTCAAAAGAGTCGTAAAACAAGATCATCTCAGGAAGATGTGCAAAGACTTTGAAGGCCACCTTTCCTCTCAAAGAGCCTCAGCAGCTGCTAAAATAAGTTTCATTTCTCCAGGATGGGACTTGAAGATGTTTTCTTTGGTGTTATATGCTGTAATGACACACTAGCTACTGACACTTCTGAGCAAACTACTTCCATTCAAACTGAATGCCACAAGGCAGCTGTTACTGTCATTTTGTCTGTGGCTTTATTGGATAGATACGCATCCTCATTGCAAAGAGGTCACTGCAAAGCCATATATAACTTCACCATGTCAGCTTTCTTGGATTTCTGGTGCATGAGGTAGCAACAGGACAATTAGGAAGAGCAACTATAAAAAACATAGCGAGATGTCCCCCCCCCCCAGTAATGTTTATTCAGCTGAGGAACAACCTTCATGTTAATGTTAATGTTTACAGCAGCACCCGCTTCAACAGAGCTTGTGTTCTTCAGATAAATTTTGTTTTGTGGTCAGAGAAAAAACAAGACTTTATGGCACTTTTTTTGAGATTTTATGAAATCTGAAAATAGGAAATTCTGAGATAGCTTTTCTTTATGTCCTGCGTTCTTACATGTGAATGAATCTGATTTAATGCTTTTTGTCTTCTTAACACATACTTGTAGCTGAGATTTAGGAAGGAGTATGTACATTTCAATTTACCTTAGTCTGATCTGTAAATTATCCAAAGTCTTAATATGTACTTTCTCAAGTGACTTTAAGGCTCAGAAAATGATCTACACCCAAACAATATCAAAATATCCTGTCCATCCACCACCACCCAAACTCACTGTTATGTACATGTCTGCAGTCATAGCTGGTGGCTTCCACATCAGCAAGATAGCTATTCAATGTACTGTGCTAAATTCAATCCCTAAATTAGTTCAGCACCTTGGATATGTCCTTTAAGATCCACATTAAAATTTGGAGTAGATTCATCTCCTCACTGACATGGAAGTCGTCAGCCAACCTGTTGAGTCAACTGTAGTCATAGTGATAGTGGTCTGCAGGATCTGGACATAGGGAGTCTATTGTTACTTCCTTCCACTCCACTACCTCATTGGGGTTCACTCTGCTTTTGTTATGGTATGGGGAGTGCAAACACAAAGACTTAGAATCATTCTGGCAGGCCATCGTTTCTCCAACCTAGAAGCCAAGGGAAAGGTAAGTTTTGGACAGCTGAAGATTGGTGAGAAGTGTGTTTGGAAGGGATGATAGAGAAGGGAGGTCTGGTAATTCTTCTCTAGCTTCTGTTTTGGGGAAAAAAATGTGTGTGCCGTTTGAGGTGCATTTTCACAAATACCTGCAGTTTTCTTTTGAGTCTGAGCTTGGAGAATTTTGTTACATCTCTTCAGAAACTGAAAACAAACTGTAGTGTCTAAGTTGAGATGCTGGATGATGTCCTGTAAAATATAGTTATTTCAGCTATTGATACCACCCAACCTTGACAAAATACTTTAGAATGTTTCCACCATGCTTTATTTGTTTTCTTGATTCAGAAAAGGAAAGATAACAGAGATGTAAATGCAATGTTGAATATTAGTGACCAGCTAGTTCTCCTGAGGCTCTGACTGACACATACAAAGTCTACAGTCTCCCCTGCTGAATTCCAGCTGTCCGAAAGAGATGAGGAAGAAGGTTAGGAGGTCACTCAAAAAACTGACTTTGCCCACTGAATAGACACACAGTGTATGCATAAATGCTCCTATAGAATATCTTCTGACCCAGTGCTTGGAAAAGGTACTTTAAAAAAAAATTACAACTTCTAGGATCTTTCAACCTTTATGGTCACAAGTCTGGGAAGTGCAGGAAAAAACTTTTCCAAACTCTGTTCTGGTTCAGCAAGAACTTTGTTTATCTTCTATACTGAATCCTTTTCCTTGCAGTTGCAGAAAAATGGTATGTCCAGTTTGGTTTCCTGTTTGCCAAACTGGGTGGACAGGAAATGCACAGTCTGCATGGTATTGTCACGATGGTGATACTGTTGATATTATCACAACAGCCCTGTGGGATGCATTAAACTACACTGAGATATGATGACAAGTTCAAGGTCACCCAGTGAGTTACATGGCTAAGTAGGGAAATGTACCTCTCTCCTAATCCAACATTAACAATATTGAGTGTTAAACCAGATTCTGACCCTGAACTCTTCCAGGCAAAATAAGTGCTAATTTCAAAATGAGAGTAGGATTCACAAAATCAGAATCTGCTCTTATCACAGGACATTTGCAAGAAAAGGAAATACAAGTTGGGCCAGAAATGAGGAAAAGCATGGAGATACTGGTGTGTGTGTGTGTTGGACTGGAATTGTAGTCTGAAAAGTAATTTTTTCAAGTGCTTGTTTAGTCACAACATTTGGTTTCCAGTTTAGTTTCTGTTCTATTAATTTGGGCTGCAATGTCTTGAGGGTGGAAAGAGTGGAAGAAAAGCTGAAAATTAATTGAGCAAATAAAATCTTGTTCTAGCTGTTATTAAATTTAGAAGCATGGCATGCTCCTTAAATTGAAAGCATTGGGGCCTGATGCTCATTCTCCATCAAAATCTGAAAAGTAATGCTACAAATCAATTTGATCTAAAGGAACTGGGCTAAAAAAAAGTTGCACTCACAATAATGAACACAAAAGCTTTCAAAGCTTTACCCCTAAATTGTGAATATTTTACTGAGTTTCCATTTAGGAAAAACAAATAAGACAAAAATATTCCAAACTATTGATAATAAAAGAGAATTTCTAAAACAACATTTCTAAAACAACATACTTAGGTTAGATTAGAGCAAATGGCAGCAAAGACAAGTTGTTCTTGTCTTGAAAGTACTGGCAATTCATAATTTATTATTTAAAGATGAAAAGATTTACGTCTTTGCAAAACATAAACAAAACAAAGACATTGTGAAGGTGCTGCTCTAAATGAGGATAGAACGTGCAATGTCAGACCATGTAACTCCATTTTACTCCATAAATGTCTGCATATCGCTAAAATCTAGAGCCCTGTCCAAGTGTCACAAATGTACTTGAAAGTACAGCATTCCCACACCATACATGGGCTCACCATATGCAGACACAAGGACACATGGACGGTGCCCCCCAGCACTTTTAATGGCGTGTGCACCCGCAGCACACAGGAGCCCACCACCTTAGAAAACAACAAGACTTGAGTCCCTTCCTCAGCCTCTTCATTGGACTCTTCCTCCAGGTCCCAGTCCTGCAGCTCTTGGCCCATGACAGTCCCACATTTTCCCCCTTACATGTGGGGGTGGGGGCAGAACGGATCCCCTGTGTATCTGAAGAGCACACTGTAACTATGGCTTTGTCTGCATGGGCTGAAAGGTTTGTTCCCCCACCTGTGTTCTGATGTTGTCCTGTTTGGTTGATGCAGGGCCCAAGCCCTGGTTCTGGTGTAGACAGCCCAGTTGATGTCTGGCATGTCCCACATCAGAACGAGGGCATAGCAAGGTTACAACAGATAAAAAAACTTACCTGTTGCTCTGGTTCTTCTGGAAAGATCCAGAGCCTTTCATTACTGTGCCACAGTTGCTGTCTGCATGGGCATCCTGCTGGATTGCCTGGCACCACTGTCATGGGTCACCTGTTCTGAGGTCAGAATGAGGGGCTGAGTGCCTTGTTCTGACCTACAGCACTGGCAGATGTGCTAGGTGGCCCAGGGCAGTGTAGGGACAGAGGGCCAGGTAGCAGGGGAGAAACAGGCAGTTGTGTGGCCTATGTGGTAAAGGTATGAGGAGATCCTCTGATATACATGAAGGCATTCCATATGATTGGAAATCAAGATGTTTCAGTTGCCTGTAAATCTCCATGTATACTAGAGTCTCTCATCTTCAGTCACAATGATGGGGTTTGCTTGCTTTCCCCCAGTCACATTTATTTTCAAGCAGATTACTAATGCATGAACAGGGGTTAGTTCATAAGCAAGATGTAAAGGAGTCTGCCAAGTAACTAAAGAACAAAATTCTGAGAGGAAGAGAATGTCCCACTGCCCTTTCTGTTCAGCTTTTCAGTTAAATTGGTCTCATTTGTAGACTAAAATAAACAAGAGACTTGAATAAAATGTAACTCAGCAAGTGGGAAGAACTTGGATTCAAATATTGCATCTCCAGCTTCAATGGATTATTTGAAACCAAATTTTAATGAGTAGTTCAGAGAGCTTTGTACATTAATTATATCTACCCACTTTCTCTTCTTTGCATTACACCCACCAACTTATGCAAAAACCATCCAACAGCATAATGTATGGGGAGTATTTGAAATACTTTGGGGAGATGTCTCTCTGTGTTTTGAATTCCCTGCTTTACCTATAAGTCCAGCTGCAGCCATGCTTTCTAGTAGTGGTCAACGCTGAACTGAAATGCCCTGCGCTCAATTTATTTATTTATTTATTTTACAAGTTTCCCTTCCAGTTTTGACATTTTGGTATGTCATATTCAAGACTGCTTTGATGTACTTGGTTAGCACTTACATATATCCAGTATGTTGATTCAGGATAAACTGATGATTGTGAAGATGCTGTGGATTACTGTACAGTACACATATAGATACATTTGATTCACATATCACACACACACACACACAGGGGGCAGGGGGGCTTGGATCCTAAGGCCTAAATGTAAACGTTAGTCCTACACTGAGTAGAGTGACTGAACAGGGACGTAGCCAAGGGGGAGGTTCTTGGGGTCCGGACCCCCCCTTCCGTCAGAAAAATGAATGGTGCGTGCTGCTGCGCTGCCGCACTCAAGCCCCATTATAATGGTGGCACTTAGTCTGGAAACCCCCCCCCCCTTCCTAAAATCCTGGCTACGTCCCTGGACTGAATCAATGAGAACTTGGTGAGTCAACAACTATGTAGGCTCCACTGACTGTGTCTAATCAAGTTAGACTAACAATCGGATCTCTCTCTCTCTGGTCTAAAACACACTGCAAAAATAATCCAAATTTGAAACCACTTTAACTGCCTTGGATCAGTGCTAGGGAATCCTAGGAATTGTAGTTTATTGTGGAACCATAGCTCTCTGATAGAGAAGGCTACATGTCTAAAAACTACAGTTCCCAGAATTCTCTACCATGGAGCCATGACAGTTAAAGTGGTTTTAATCTGGATAATTTCTGCAGTGTGTTTTGGACCTCTCTGTCTCTCTCTGCCTTCAGGTCACCTGTTGATTTATGAGAACCCCATTAATTTCATAGGGTTTGCTTAAATGAGGAGAATCTAGAGATGGTTCTCTCACTTCCTTTCTCTGAAATATAGCCTGCAGCAGTTTTCTATGTTGTGAGCAGGAGGAGTGTTCTTTTAAGGAAAGACAAGTCAACACATGAAAAGGATTCATACAGCTCTGCTCTTGTGATGGCAATGCCTTCTTTTCATGAACTTGAGTTGCAGTTCCTAGCATTCTTCGCCAATGGCTATGTTGGTGAGGCATGTTGGGAACTGCAGTTCAATGACATCTGGAGGGCTGCACAATTCCCACCCCTGATATATATATATATATGTTAATATATTTATATTTTCCCCTATCCAAAGGTCTTAGATTGTGGTATGACAAAATCAACTTGACCCATTTAAAACTTGATAAAAGAAATGTTTTAAGAGGCTGAAAAGATAGTAAAGAACCTCATGGGTTCAAAGAAGACAGATTAAAACTGGCTAAACTAATTAAAAATAATTGAAAAACATATACATGTGTAGATTTATACACAGTCCCAAAGTAAAAAGGTACATTTTCAATTTGCACCAGAATGACAGCTACACTGGTGTCAATATAGGTGTCTAGAGAGAGCCCTCTCCCATGTCCTCCCACAGCATATTGCCCTGACAGATGGGACATAAAGGGCCCCATCAGCAAACCTGAACCTTTGGGCAGCCATCTTAGATTATATCATATAATATCATATCATAGAAAAGAGGAAGGGAAGGGGTACAATGTTCAAAGAGACTAACAGAGTTACATATTTGAATATAGATCATATCTTATACACACACACACTGTGTGTGTGTGTGTGTGTGTGTTTTGAAGGGAAACTGTTTCAGAGTAAGCTGGATATTTCTCACATTTTGTGAACAAATTTCCCTGATGGATTCCTGCATAATATATTTAGATGTTTTTCTTATGTCCTTAATATTTCTACTACTTGAAAAATACTTTTGTTCACTTTTATTTAACCTGGTCATAGGTTAAGGGCACAGAATACTTCCTAGTCTTAGGACTGCATCCCTTTTTGCCTGTCTGGAGTTGCAACACCAAAATGTCATAGTTCTCCTGCAAAATGTGGATGGGATCAAAAGTAAAGTTGGTAGGATCATCTCCCATTTTCAGTCTTAAAGACACACACACCCTTGCCAATCCATTCAGACATGTACATGTATTCATGCCATACAATACATTGCCATTCATTGAAATACATGCCTGAGAACATGTGTGTGTGTGTGTTATGTGTCCATACAGGTGCAAATAAATGGGCACGTATCAGGCATGATAATAGATAATACAATATATAGCACATAGATTTGTAAACACATATACTATGCATGTATGCGTTCATGCAAACAACACACCCATCAACCCACAAACAAAGGTTTTTAAAAGCCTTTTACTAATTCTAATGGAACAATTTTTCCAAAATATTGGTTTGATGACATTCTTTCTTGTGTTTGAGAAGAATAACCTGAATCTTTCCCTTCTTCTTCTCAATACTGAATTTCTATCAGTGTCTGTAATACATTTAGCTATGTCTTATTCCCACACCTTTTAAAGAACTTTCACTTAATAGACACAAGTTAAACCTTTTACAGCCTTGTCGCTATCCTATTCGTCCCTGTTTTATGCCAGCAATTCACCTCTCAGATTGGGTGAGATGTCTGTGAGCTTGCTGTGCTATTTCCTTGTTACTAATGAGATGCAATATTTTACAAATTTGAAACCAGGGAGATTGGTATTCTGTCCTTTATTACCCTATAAACGGCTTTGACCTGTGGATAGAAATCAAAAGCCTTGTACAACTCCTTTGCCTGTCAAGTTGGCAAGTTCCTGTTGATTTGTTACTGGATTCAAGGTACATTATTTTGCGGTATTCTTTCCCCCTTGTGCTACAAACTGTAACTGCTGAAATAATTGCTGCATGACACACTGGTTCGACACTCTAATCAAACATTGCCATCTAGTGGACATCTGTAATATTTTTTTTAAAATGGCAAACTGTTTCATGAAGAATATTCTTAAAGAACCATCCATCATAAAGAAAGGAGAGACAATGAAGTATGAACACCTGGGAACGCTAATAATATTTTAAAAAATCATTGTAATCCAAGATGCCAGATAATATATCTGTGTAGTAGGCCTGTAGGCAGTAGTGGTAAAAAATTAAAACTAACTTTTGGCTAATGGAGATTTTAACATGTTACCAACTTCCTCCTCCTCTTCCTCCTAATATACATATTATTATGCTTGTCCTAGCAACATCTACTGCTATATAGAGCAATAGATTTGTGGTGGGGAAACTAATGCATAGGAATGCTGTTGCCCCCAAAGTCTGTTAACAGTTAATGGCAGTACTTACTTTCAACCCTCATGCATTGTATTTATTTTTAAAAAGATGAGATGTGTGTGGGTTGTGCAGTATTTTTTGGCCTTCATGAATGTGTTGCAGGGAGTACAAATTTCCATATCCAAAAAAATGCTCTACTGAAACATCTAGAGCTGGAAAACAAAAGAAAGTTAAAAGTGAAATAAAATAAAATAAAACTATCTCTTTTTGTATTGTAGGGTCTACTCTTGACTGATCCTAATTAATTCCTTTGTCTCGCCTTTGTCCCTCCAGTTGCAGAAATGTCAGCTTCTCTAGAAACTTGCTGATAATCTGAGCACATCACTTCTGCTTTGCCACATAGGATTGATTGACTGAAAATAACATTGAACATATTTTTGTACCAATATGTTACATAGTATTGGACGATATATAAAATAGTTCCCGCCATGGCAAAAATCAGTAGATCTGTTGGGACATTTTTGTTCCAGACTTTGTTGTTTGCAGAAAGAAAAAAAATATGGGAAGTGCTTGAAATGCTGGGACACTATCCAAGACCCTGTTTTTAAAATAATAGAAATATGACCAACAATCATTCCGGAGCGCTAATAGTTGCATAACCAATTATACAATAAACGGCATCATATTTAAGTCCACCTCGTAGCTGAGAGGCGGGGGGGGGGTTTGCTGTGTATCTGTAGCAACTGAATGATGGGCTTAGAGCATGGGTCGGCAACCTGCGCCTGCGGGCCGCATCCGGCCGCGAGGCTTTTCGCCTGCCCGCGGCAGCAAAACCGCCGCCGCCGAATGCGGCTTTTGCCTCCAGGGGTCGCGCGAGACTTCGACCCCATTTTGGAAGAAAAAATGCGGCGCCCATAGCGGTGAAGTCTCACGCGACCACAGAAAAGGTCGCGTGAGACTTCACCGCTATGGCAGCGGGCCTTTAAGAGAACCCGCTGGGCCGACCCCGGAGTCCCCAAACGGGGCTCCGGAGGCGGCAGCGGGCTTTTAAAGGGACCCTGGCCGCACTGGAGTCCTCCAAAAGGACGCCCCGGCGGGGAGGGGGTCCTGAGAGGCCCGCTGCCGTCCCGGAGTCCTCCAAGAGGCTCGGCGTGCAGGGGTCTCTTAGGGGCCGCTGCCACCCCTGGAGTCCTCCAAGAGGCTCCGGCAGCGGCAGGGGTCTCTAGGGCCCGCTGCCGTCCCTGGAGTCCTCCAAGAGGACTCCGGTGACGGCAGGGGTCTCTTAGGGGCCCGCTGCCTGTCCCTGAGTCCTCCAAGAGGACTCCGGCGCGGCAGGGGGTCTCTTAGGAGGGGCCCACTGCCTCTGGAGTCCTCCAAGAGGCTCTCTGCGGCGGCGGCAGGGGGTCTCTTAGGGGCCCACTGCCATCCCTGGAGTCCTCCAAGAGGACCCGGCGACGGCAGGGGGTCTCTTAGGGGCCCGCTGCCGCCCTGGAGTCCTCCAAGAGTCCTTGGTGACGGCAGGGGTCTCTTAGGGGCCCGCTGCCCCGCCCCTGGAGTCGCCAAGAGGACTCCGGCGACGGCAGGGGGTCTCTTAGGGGCCCGCTGCCGTCCCTGGAGTCCTCCAAGAGGCCTCCGGTGACGGCAGGGGGTCTCTTAGAGGCCCGCTGCCGTCCCTGGAGTCCTCCAGTGCTGGCGGCCCCCACCGGCTTTTTTGCCAGCCTCTGACGGGGCCTGGGGCCCTGTTAGGGGCCGGCAAAGAGGGGGAGGCCTCCAGCGCTGGCGGCCCCCACCAGCTTTTCTGCCGGCCTCTGACGGGGCCTGGGGCCCCGTCAGGGGCCGGCAAAGATGGGGAGGCCTGGCTTCTGGAGGGTGGAAGCTCCGCCCCCAGCACGTGGTCCCGCCCCTCAAGGGTGGAAGCTCCGCCCCCGGCCCCCCTGTCGCCTGAGGGAAAGCAACCCGGCCCCCGGCTCAAAAAGGTTGCCTACCCCTGGCTTAGAGTGAGAGTTCAACCATGATGGGTATGTTTTTATTTGATCCCCAATAGCATTCCAGCTATTGTTGGCAACCTTTGGATACCACTGCCACAGAATTCATATATTCTAGGCGGTGGCACCACTAGGGTTGTGTCTGCCGGTGTGGTAACTCATGGTGTCATCCCACCTTCATTGGTCAACTCCCATACCAAACCATACAGAATCCTTAGTCATGTTTTTTATACTACTGTTACTCAGAAATTGAAATTCCCACACATCACTGAATGTAGTTGTGACATAAACAACTAATGAAATTTAAATTATATTTTTATCTTACACACAGCCTGAATGTACTTGCAGGTATATGATTTCATGTGGTTAAAGTGAATAGTTGGTAAGATGGGATGTTTTAAAAGAAAATGTAAAAAGAATATATATATATATATATATATATATATAGTTAAAAAGCTGAGGCCTCTCCTTTTTTCTTTCACTGAGACTCACCCCACCTCTTTAGCCTTTTAAAGGGATGCGGGAAAATGCTGATTTCTGCCAAGAGGCAGCCTTTGTTGTCTCTCCCAACTCTATGATTCTATAATTCTATAATTTGGGGAGCAGTGGTGTCACCCTAACTAATGCACCGCATGCATATGAAGAAGTAGATTCATAGAAGCTCATAGAAACATAGAGTTGGAAGAGACCTGAAGGGGCATTCAGTTCAATCCCATTCTGCCATGCAGGACTACACAATCAAAGCATTCCTGACAGATAGCCATCCAGCCTCTGGCTAAAAAACTCCCAAGAAATAGACTCCATCAAACTCTGAGGCAGCTTATCCAACTGTCAAATAGTTCTTACTGTCAAGAAGTTCTTCCAAACGAAGAGGTGGAATATCTTTACCTGCAGCTTGAATCCATTGTTCAGGATCCTAGTCTCTGGAGTTGCAGAAAACAAACTTCCCCCATCTTCGGTATGACGTCCTTTCAAATATTTCAAGAAGGCTACCAGGTCACCTCTTAACCTTCTCTTTCCCAGGCTAACATACCAATCTCCCAAAGTTTCTCCTTAGAGGGCATGGTTTCCAGAACTTTCTCCATTTTGGTTGCCCTCCTCTGGGCCCACTACCAACTTCTTTTTCACAGTTAGTCTCAAAGGTGCTGCAAGATCCCTTTGCATACTGATTTTCCAGACTAACATGGCAATGCCTCTGAATTCTAATCTTACCCTAGAGTAGCACTTGGTGCGATCCGCACTCCCTGCACCCCACTAATGACATTCCTGATTGTAGGTCTTGTTCTGTGTGGCTTCTACAACAAAATATGTCTCTGGGGAATTAAAAAGTCCCATCATTGGTGCATCATAGTTAAAAAGAAACTGTGTGGTCCAATGTTGTACATGTATATTTAGAACTCCTATCAGAAACAGTGGGATGTACCCCAGGTACGTGAATTTATGAAGTCAGTGTGAATTAGGGCATATTTAGTTTCACAGCAGCAACAAAGTTAGTCTAGTATACCTGAAGACCCCTTTGCAATATTGGGCAAAGACTGTAAACAACTGAATAGAACAAGACACTGAAATAAATTTAGGCAGATCTCTCTCCTACTTTTTTTTTTTAAATAAACACTTAACACTGGGATTTCAAGGAGGGCAATCACAGAAAATAAAGATTCTGAGTTTCATACTGCTAGTTTGAATGATTTTGAAGAAAACCTAAGACATTAATTCTGGAGAGAAAACTGTTCTGCAGAGGAAATTAAATCCCTTCAGCGATGATTATACAAGGCAAACAAATTAATCAAGGTTTACTTCAAGTGGTTTTTAAAATTGAGAAACATATCAAACAGTGAAACTGTACAGCTCTCACTAAAATACAATATAGTGACTGTATAAACAAGGAATAAAGAATATAAAACTAAAGTATATACAATATTAATAAATCTGCAAAGTGCTTCCTGAAAGGGATTATCTTAAATTGTTTCCTAAGTGTATGAACGATTATGGTAGACTTTGGCAATGAATTCCACAGGTTAGGGACATGATTGTCCTTGAGATCCCTTTGTATTTGGAGTTGGTTCACTACAAACTTTGCAGTGGTGCTGTCTCCACTGGTATGAATGGCTCATGAGTCAGAGTGCTAAAATATTTGGATTTGCAGGGATGATGTCATTAGTTTTCTGGACTGCTTTCGTTGTGTGTGTTCCTGGATGGTTGGGGGCTAGACTAGGTGGTCCTTGTGGTGCCTTTCAATTTTATGATTCTCTCTCCTACCCCACACATTTAGGCAGTGGTGTTCCTAGTGTCACCCAGTGCAGGTGCAGGTGCAGGTGCCAAGGGGGGGGGGCAGTGGTGGCAGCCTTCCCTGCCCCCTGTGGAGACCAACCATGACCCAGCCAAGGCACCAGGAAAGGTGGGAGAGGCAGGTGCATGCTCACTCTCCCTCCTTCCCCATTGTCTTGGCTAGCTTGGAAAGCTAGCCAAGGCACCCAGGAAAATGGCGGGCATGCACATGCATTAACCCCTCCTTCCTCATTGCTTTGGCTAACTCAGGTAAGCTAGGCAAGGCACCAGGAAAGGTGTGGGGGACAGGTCCATGTGTGCTCACCCCTCCTTTTCTGCTGCCTTATCTCCCTTCGCTGTGAAGATGGTGTGCTACTGCCAGTGTCCAGCCCTCCTTTGCTACCTTGACCAAGAGAGTGAAGGTAACAAAGGAGGTCTGGACATTGGCAGTAGCACCCCATCCTCACAGAGGAAGGAGGGCCCAGCAGGTGTCACTCCTCCCCTCAGATGTCACCCAGTGTTGCTACATCCCTCACACTGCCCTAAAGATGCCACCACTGCATTTAGGATCTTCGCTTTAGTTGCAATCTTCAAAGTATCAGTGTTAATGTTTTTCTTTCTTTCTTTCTTTCTTTCTTTTGTTACCCAAGAATAATATATTGTTGTGAGCTATCCCTGTAATAATGGAAAGTTTTTCTGTCTTGAAAGGACAATTAAAACTTATTAGGTTTACAAAGGTCCTGCTCTTGGTGCAGATGAAAACTCTAGAACTGGTTTCTTGAAATGGGTCAACACCCCTTCTTGCATTTTTGGATTCTGTTTGGGGGCTTGGCTCTGGGACCTTATCATGAAAAGCTCTTACTTGACAGAAGTTGCTGCTACTCCACTGGCTGTACCATTTGAGTTTGTTTACACATAGGACTGGCAATTCACAGCATTTTATTAATCTTGCTTCTGCTTAACTCCATAGGTTCTCAAAATAGTTTTAACAATTGAAATGTGACTGTGAATAATAGCATGCTTTAAGCAGTGGAAACTGTTGTCAGTTAGATATTTGAAAGCTGAATAACCATGGAATGAAGAAGTATTTGAAATGTCGAGGAGGGAAAGCAGTTTAATGAGAAGTCTAATTATAGTTGCTTCACATCTACAGGTGAAGATTTTTTGAATTACAAAGACTAAATCAGTAGTGCACCCAAAAATAGTTATGTAGAAGATGAAGGATCTGCCTCGTAAATCAATAGCCTCAGATGTTGAGTCATTGATAGCAAGTCAAACAGACCTGGAATTTTTTCACTTGTCTAAACACAGTCACTGATGATAAAAGCAAGATAGGGAGCTAATCTCTCCAGGCACCTAATTAGGGTCTGATTCCACATGTTTGTCATTTTTGCCTCTAATCAACAGCTCTTGTTTACACAGAAACACAATCTTTCTGAATTAGTAAATCCTCCTTATCTAGTCATCAGTTTATGCTGAAAACATTTGCAAATTGTCATTTCTTGTTAATCAAGATATAGAGAGATACTACAGTATTGTCAAACAATAAGATAAAAAACTTTTTCAGAGGCCCTTCAATTCAGAATTGATTGCCTTACTGCCCTGCATTCATTCCGGCCATTCTACTCATAATGCTTGATGGACTCCTGCCAAAAATGGCATTTGCAAGTCAAGTTCCTCTGCTTTCTCTGTAACATTTAGATTTGCCTGATTTGTTCTGCTGTTTTAACTTCTGTTGGTCAATTACAGGAGTGATGACCGTGACATGGTGGCAGTCTCTGATTAAATGTTGTATTTCTGCTGGTAGTCTGTTTCCAGCTTTAAATACTGTCCCAGATGTACATCGTCTGTAAGAGATATTCCTTCATAATGTAATGTACATATGCCAAACATATTGAAAGATATTCCAAAAAGGATTCTATGGCCCTGGACAAATGAGTCCTGTAGCACGTTCTGGTGACGTGCTAGGGTTGCCTCAGGGCACACGGCTTGCACAGCTGTGACATCACTGCCGTGTGCCTTCCAGATGGGCACACGTGGCAGTGATGTCCTCACGCCGCCGCAGGCTGTTAGCGGTGGTGTAAAAGGAGCTGCTTTTTAGTGGTCCTTTTGCTTCTGTGTAGCCGCGCTGTGCAATTTGAATGCTGTGGTGTGGTTACGTGTAAAAGAGAGGCGGCCACTGGCCGCCTCTTTCTGGTGGTCTGTATCCCACTGAAGCTTCCAAAAACAGCGCTATTTTGATGCTGTAGTGATCACACATTGTCCAGATGAGGCAGGGAAACTTACCCTTCTGAAGCATTCCAGCAGACTCCTTCTCTTTCCATTAAAAGTGGATGGGCAACTCCTGAAGCCAGGCTAATATTTGTTACATGAGCCCTGTAACTCGCCCAGAAAGTAAGACTTCTGGTGATTTCTTCCAAAATAACTTCCAGGGTAGCCCTGTCTAGTATTTCAATCATTGTGTGGTTGGACATCCCAGAGGTCTGCCGTTATTCAGTCAGCAAATAATAGTGCCAAGGCATTAGTTCGATTTTTTTACACTAAAGGAGGCCAGTTTTTACCCGCTGCACTGAAGGTGTTCCAGGCCAAGGTCATGCCACAATTGTTATTTGGGATCCCCATCTGGATCCTAGGCTTTTCCGCAGCATTAGAACAGATTCTCTCAGCTTACCTCCGAAAATTATTCGGAGTACCCAACTGTGTTCCATCAGCCGTCTTACGGCTCGAAGCGGGTTGTCATTCAGTGGAATGCACTGCTTGGACGTGGGCCTTAAAGTACTGGCTGAAACTTTTCTATGCGGGCCGTGAATCAGGATACCTGCAACTCGTAATGAAAGATACCACTCTTTGGTCTAAAAACATCCAGGAAAAATTGCAGAGAGTGGGTTTCTCAAACAATTTCCTCATTACACAAGATCTACCCAGGGCGCAGCAGATTCTGGCATGTCGTATAAAAGATATTGATATTCAATATTCTCTATCTTCTGCCCGCATTACCTGCTCTCCCATCAGTTTAGGGCTACAGTTCAATTTTGAGAGGGAGGCATTTTATTTGCAAAATCTGACCATCCCAAAATATCAAGCTGTGTTCACTAAAGCAAGATTTAACGTTATTCCTTCAGCCGTGCTAGAGGGTCGCTTTAAGGGAACCCCCTACCACGAACGGGTTTGCCCTTGTGGTGAAGGCTCTGTTGAGTCTCTAGAGCATGTCCTATTTTTTTGTATTTTTTACAAGGATGAGAGGCTAAGATTAATTTCTCCCCTCCTGCTTAAGTTTCCGGGTAGACCTAACAATTGGTACTTGGAGCACCTGTTAAATGATTCTAGTACATATTGCTTTGATCTAAAGGAGAGGTTAACAATGTGTGAATGGCTGAATCCAGAAAACAGTATCTATAACAATTGCAGCTGTAGCTTGTAGGAAAAGTTGCTTTTATTTGCTCAGAATTTGATGCCAGTTATTACAGGATCTGGGAAGGCATCCAGTGGCCAGTTTTTTTCAGGATCAGGTTCACTTGTGCTCTGATTATGTGGACAAGTTGCTTGAATTAGTCCATTCCAAACACATGTAAACTTGACCCTTGCCTGCCTTGGCTGATAAGATCTAGCATCCAGCATTCATTGGGCCTGAAAAGACAGGCCAAAATAAAGCTGCTTCAGGTCACTTTAGAGGTATGCTGTTTAAATGATGCATGCATCCTAAGAGGCTGGAAGCCATGCTGAAGCCATGCTCCAGTCCTAAGGACAGGAGCACAGCTTTGGCACAGCTTCTGGCTTCTTAAGATGCTTGCGTCATTTAAACAGCATACCTCCAAAGTGATCCAAAGCAGCTTTATTTTGGCCTGTCTATTCAGGCCCACTGTTGATATACTGGGCCTAAATCCAGTGCCATGGAGTGCCATCAGATGGAGGGCAAGGGGAACAAAGTTGTGATTCAGTTGGGAATATATGGTTGGATCCTGGGCATTGTATTTTTAATTTTAGGCAATTTGAGATTGGCTTGGGCAATCAAAGAGCTTTACTATATAGATTTGTTTTAAAAAATGTGAACATAGTGTTAAAAAACGATAAAGAACTCTTGGTAGAATATGCAGTTTTCAGGATAAGTTTCTAATTGTCTTCCATAAAAATGTGGGCTCTCATGCTTTATTTCCCAACTTTTGTCTTTTGTTCTTAGCTTCATGTCTCTGCAGGGAGAGGATTCTTTAGTCTCCCCACTGACATGCTGTTTCTGGAAATCTGTTGACTTTTTTCTGTTGCGGATGTTTTGCTTTCCTCCTCCATGCCAGGAATGAAATTTAAGAAGCTTCTGGAATGAATGAAGATCTAACCAAGTAATATGCTTAACAGAATTAGTATGTTTCACATATACAGGGATTTAATACATATATAAATTGTGGAATTCATGAAGTTGATTTTGCTACTTTTGCATCACTTAACATCTTATACTGCTGATCATACTGCATACACAGTGGGCCTGCTGGAATTTGGGGATGCTGGGGTTTGGTTTGAGGACATCCATGGATGCTCAAGTCCCATTAAAACAGAGTAAAATAGTATCTTTATATAAAATTGGCAAAATCTAGGTTTACCTTTGGAATTTATAATTTCTTTTTTAATGTTTTCAAGCCATGGATGGTTGAATCTGTAGATAAAGAATCTGGGGATACAAAGGGCCAACTATATTGGCAAAATCTATACTTAAAAGTGTATTTGAAAAAGTGGCAATAGTGTTTTTGAACAAGTGTCATATTATACATTTAGTAGCAGGCATCCAATACCACTCTCTTTCTCCTTGCTTCTTTCCACTGATTCCAATGGATTTAGGCACACTTAACTTTTCATTTCATAGTGTTCAAATAATTTGGACAATGCTGTGTTACCTTTGTACAATCTGCTTCTGTTTTGAACATTAGCTAAGTTAGATTTAAAGGAATCACAATTCTTATGAATTCTCCATCCTGGCCTCTGAGGGGAGAGAGGGTGGGCCAATGCCATCAGGCCTATCCTTAAGATACAGAGCCCTCCATCTGTCCATCTGCCTTGGTCCAGGCCTCAGAAGGAGAGAAGAATGCTGGACCTGAACCCCATAACTGTTCCCTTCTCTTTTTGTGTCGTGTCTTCTTAGATTGTAAGCCTGAAGGCAGGGAACCGTCTAATTAAAAGATTTTATGTACAGTGCTGTGTAAATTTACAGCGCTATATAAATAAAGGTTAATAATAATAATAATAATAATAATAATAATAAACAAGAACTGAATTTTGGATTTTAATTATAGACTATTGTCCAGAGGAGGGCAACCAGAATGGTGAAAGGCTTGAAAAACATGAGTAGTGATCTAAGGAGCTGGGTATGTTTAGCCTGGAGAAGAGAAGGTTAAGAGGTGATATACTAGCCCTGTTTAAATATTTGAAGAAGTGTCATACTGAAGATGGAGCAATTTTGTCTTCTGCAGCTCCAGAGAATAGGGCCTGGAGCAGTAGATTCAAGCTACAGGAAAAGAGATCCCACCTCAACATTAGTAAGAACTATTTGACAATGAAACAAACTGCCTTGGAAGGAGGTGGAGTCTCCTTCTTTAGAGATTTTTAAACCGCTGGATCACCATCTTTTGGGGGTGCTTTGATTGTATATTCTTGCATGGCAGGGGGTTGGACTGGATAGTCCTTGAGGTATCTTCCAGTTTTCTGATTTTATGCTTCCATGTTTGTAGCAACACATAAACCCAACTTTTCTAGAATTAAACTTAGGGGGAGGTATTATTTACTCAGGGTATACATCAGAATCCACAACGATCCCCTTAACTTGAATTGTTTAACACAATGGCTGAGTGTAGGAAACATATTTGGGTCAGGCTCGGTTTCTGAAGTGTGCCCAACATTACTGAACTACATTGTGCAATACTGGGAAGACCACTGTTTATCTCAACTGTAAGGTGAGTAAAAAGTCAGCTGAGGTTGGGTAATAGTGGCAACATTTATGTGCTTCAGCCTTCTTTTCTACAAGTCTTCTTGTTCTCATTTCAGTTGAATATGTAATATTTAAAGTGCACCATAGGGTGGATGCATGCAATCACTGGCCTAAAACCAATTGGTAGTTCCAACTAGAGTTTGCTGTTATGTGCCTTCAAGGTGACTCATATTTATGGCAACGCTATCAGGGAGTTTTCCAGAGAATATTTGTTTGGGAGAGGGTTGCCATTGCCTTTGCCTTCCTCTAAGGCTGAGAGTGTGTGACTTGCTCAAGGTCACAGACTGGGTTTCCATGGCTGAGCAAGGAGTCAAACCGAGAGTCCTAGTTCAACACTCAGATTACTACCTCATGCTGGTTTCTTCACAACTAGAGTAGACGTGTGGAATCAGTGCAACTTACACAAATGAAAATATATCAGTTTCTCACTGATTCTGTGGGCCAGCTCTAGTTGGGAACTAACATTTGGATTTAAGGCTGAGGAGGCAAGCCGTGGTGTACATATAGCATGCAAACCAAATGTATATTGTACTTTGCATTACCTTCTGTGTGGAAAACAATTTTCACTTCATTCTGAACAAACAGTCTTCATATAAGTAAGTAAAAACAATTTTGCTACTTATGTAAATGTTGACTTACTCTTAGAAACATACTAAGACTAGACTTATAAGCTGATTCAGTGGGTCTACTCTATGTACGACTATTGATTTTAGCAGTTACCTGATACAAAAGAGATGCATAAGAACTGGCCCTTGGTTTTCAATAAATTCTATAAATATTCACCTTCCCAACTTTGCACATGTTCAGAGAACCAGTTTCTAGTATGTACTTCACATCTTCCAGGCATTTAGCTTTTGCACAGAAAACAAGTTCTGGATCTGAATTCCAGCTCAAAGGAAGCTCTATGGTGGAAGAAGCTGCTGTGGCAGTACATGAAATACACCAGGTTATATTCCACTAAATCGGTTTTCTCAGTGTGTTCATTTTTTTCAGGAATAAACCGTCTATGTAGGAAAAATCCTGATTTAGGACAAGGAGAGCATCATCTAAACCAGTTGTTCTTAAGCTTTGTCTTCCAGTTGTTTTGAGCTTCAGTTCCCCAGAGCTCCAAACAGCATGGCCAACTGCTGGGGATACTGGGAGTTGAAGTTCAAAATATCTAGATGACCACCAGCTGAGAACCACTGAGTGAAATTCAGATATATAGTCAGGGTAGTCTGGTATATCAGTATGCAAAAGGATTTTGTAGCACCTTAACATGGGAAAGACGTTGTAGAATAAGCTTTTGTAGACTTGGTCTATTTCCTCAGATGCATCAGTTCACTCCATGCATCTGAGATAGTAGACCAAACCTACAAAAAGCTTATGCTGCAACTTCCTTTCCAGACTTTAGTCTCAAAGGTGCTACAAGATCCCTTTGCATACTGATTTAAACTGTTTTAGGCAGTGGACTCTCCTGCAATAACATCAGATATCCCAGGATAGGGATCTCATATGGAAGAAAGTCTGTATATGTGGCATTATTTTTTAAAAGACACACATGAAATTTAAGATGGATTTGAATGTTGGACTATGACTGTGGAGACCTAATCTGGGGTGAGTAGGTCAGGCCAGGACACATATATGTAACTCAGTAGCCATGGTGTCTCTCTCTGTGTATATATGTCTCTCTCTCTCTCTCTCTCTGTGTATATATATATATATATATAGAGAGAGAGAGAGAGAGAGAGAGAGTGTGTAGTGGTTTAGTCATTGGACGATGAGCCTGAAGACCTGAAGACACACACACACACATACATAGATGTAGGTGTGTGTGTGTGTGTGTTGGACTATGACTCTGGAGACTAAATGTGGGGTGAGTGGCTCAGGCCAGGGCACATTACTTAGTTACATATATGTAACTCAGTAGCCAAGGTGTGTTTGTGTGTTACAGAGAAAGGGAGAGGGAGAGGGAGAGGGAGAGAGAGAGAGAGAGAGAGAGAATGGTATAGTGGTTTAAGCATTGGATTGCGACTCTAGAGACCAGGATTGGAATCCTTGCTTGGCCATGGGAACCCACTGGGTGCCCCTGGGCAAGGCACACTCTCTCAGCCTCAGAGGATAGCCAGGACAAACCTGCCAAGACAGACCACCCAGTGCTAGGGTCCTCTTAGGGTGGCCACAAGTTGGGAAGGCCCTCAAGGCACCCCAGGCTCCCAGAGGGGCTCCTGTTTCCTTGGGGAGCCCCTCTTCCCTCCCTGGCCCCTGCATTAGCCCCCTCGGCCCCCAGCCCCATTGGAGGCGCCTCTCGGCCCCCGCCTGGAGCCCAGTTGGCAGGGAGAAGGTGGGGCTGGGCCAAGGAGCCTGGGGCTGGCAGAGGGTCTCGGGGGTGCCCCAAGGATCCCCTTGGACTTTGGGTGCCCCTCTTGGGGTCCCAAAGGGGAATGAGGGGTGCCTCCAAGCCCTAACTCCCCTATCCTTGGTTAGGAATGGTTCCCGCCAGACCCTTGCTCCCTTTGCCGAGGCTGGGAAGGGAGGTCCCTGGGCGGCCGAGGGAGGAGGAGGAGGAGGAAGGGGCTTCGGGGGGGGGTGGGCTTTCTCCCAGGAGGAAGAGAAAGAGGAGGCGGCCACAGTCAGGACTGGCTTCCCGCCTTGCTCTGCTCTCCTCCACCTGCGCAGCCTCTGCCTCCTCTGCTCCCTTCTCTGTCTCTCTCTCTCTCAGGGGAGAAGATGCAGGGCCCCCCTGGACGCTGCTCCGGACCCCGGCAGGCTTCCCTCCTCCTCCTCCTCCTGCTGCTGCTGCTGCTGCTCTTCTCCTCCTCGTCGGAAGGCCAGCTTCGAGGTGAGGGAGAGACACTGCCCCCCCAAACCTCCTCCCTTTGCAGCAGGGCTTTTGTTTAGGGTGGGAATGAGGTCCTCCATTTTAGGCAGTGGCTCTTCTGGGAGTTTGGGGGGGGGGCAGCTGTCCTCAGCCCCAAAGGAGGACAAGGCACAGGGTGGCCAGGGGTCCTCCTTTTCCAGGGACCTGCCCTCCATTGCAGCCTCCTGGCCACTGGGAATTGCCAGTCTCTTCCATTTGGAGCAGAATTAGGGTGACCAGGCGTCCTCCTTTCCTCTGGACCTGTCCTCCATTCCAGTCTCCTCTCCAGGAGGAATTCCCAAAGTGTCTTCCGTTTTGAGAAGGACCAAGGTGACCAGTTGTCCTCCTTATCCCCAGACTTGTTCTCTCTTCCACCCTTCTGTTTAGGAGGGATTCCCAAAGCGTCCTCCATTTTGATCAGGGGTTGCTATTTCTAGGAGTGTTTGGTGCTTTTAGGGTGGCAGGTCCTCCATCTTGGTCCTGGAATGTCCTACATGTTTGCGGTGCCTTCTCCTTTTCCTTTGCGGTGAGGGCATCTGTCCCCTGACACGCATGGGTTTCCATTCCCACGTCTTTTTTTAAAAGGTTTTCTTGGGTCATGTCTCTCCATTTTTCTTTGTGGGACATTCAAGAAAAAATGGAGTGACATGATGACCCAAGAAAAGCTTAAAAAAGAAAACACTTGTGGAAATCCATGCTTCTCTTTGTTGTTGCTGTTGTGTGTCTTCAAGTCGTTTCCAACTTAGGTCGACCCTAAGGCCAACCTATCAGAGAGCAAGATTGGTTCAGAAGAGGTTTTGCCATGGCCTTCCCCTGAGGCTGAGAGTCTGTGACTCACCCAAGGTCACTCAGTGGGTTTCCATGGCCGAGCTGGGATTCAAACCCTGGTCTCCAGAGTCATTGCCCAACACTCAAAAACACTCAAACCACCATGTTTCTGTGAGTCCTGCTCAAAAGGGAGGAGGATTGGGGATTCCTTCTGGACAGAAGGCTGGAATGGAGGACAAGGGTCTTGGAAAAGGAGGACGGGGTGCAAAAGAGGCAAAGGTGAGGGAGGAGGTGGCCTCTTCCTCTTCTGAGCACTTGGGAATGGATGTGGGATGGTGGTCCCACGTCACTCCAGTCTCTCTCTCTCTGTGGGACAGGGGACTCCCTGTCAGCCAACGAGGTGTTACTTACTCAAGGGTTACTCCTTGGTTGCTCATGGTGGCATCGTGAGCCAGTTCTGTCCTCAGCAGAAGCTCCTGCCTTCCCCTGAGGCTGAGAGTGTGTGACTTGTCCAAGGTCACCCAGTGGGTTTCATGGCCAAACCCTGCTCTTCAGAGTCAAACCACTCCTCCAGAATCCTAGGATTTGTAGTATTGGGAGGGGGTTCCTCACATGGGGGGCAACTGGCAGTATAAACAGTGATTACCCCAAGATAATCCTGCAACTGCACTAATGGTTTTCACACGACGCCATGTTCAAAGTTCTATTATCCCATTAATAACCTGTGATAATTCCCCCAACTGTGCTAATGGTTTTCACACGATGTCAAGGTAAAATATGATTAAAGTGCCATCATCCTGAGGATGACCGGGCAAGAAATAACAGCAAATCATTGACAGGGTTTTCCTGTGAATGACTTTTTGCTGTTTATTGCCTGGTTATTCCCTGGTTGTTCATGGGATAATGGCTCTTGTGTTCATCTCATTTCAATCATGTTTTAATATCAGTTGCGCAATTTTCAAAGTTAACCACTGTTTAAACTCCCCATTCCCCCCCCCCCCCCCCGTGTGATAAACTCAGAGGCCTCACCAACACTCTTGGGTAGATAAAGAAACTGGTGGCATGAGATTTCGTAGACTTCACTCAACTTCCTCAAAGGCATAGGAAGTAGAGCGAAGGCAACGAAAGCTCATGCTGCCAACATCTTCCTTTAAGTTACAGGTTTGTCACACTGGGGCTGATTTGGGCATTAAAGAGAGATTAAAGTGCATTTAAAGCATCCTGCAAATGAAGCAGAAAAGGCAAGTAATATCACACACAATTGCGCAAATAAAGTGATATTGGAAATGTATTGTCACTGAAATCCCAAAAGTAAAAAGATGAACATTAATGCTTCTTTGTGACCTTTTTAATGGCGGGTTTTGTGTGACGTTGTGTGAAACTGTTACACATAATTACGTGATTTTTTTCCAGGATATTCACGGGATAAACTCCTTAGTCTCAAAGGTGCTACAAGATCTCTCTACATACTGATTCTGCAGACTAAAAGGGCTATAGCTTTGAACTCTTGGGTAGAGAAGACCTGGTGAAATGACAAATTCCAGGGTTCCTTAGGCTGGAGTGACAGTCCTTTTAAACTGCATAATTGTGACAGTGTAGATGGAGCCACAGCAGCCATTGTGGCCTAGTGGGTTGAGTGTTGGGCTTTGACTTTGGAGACCAGGGTTCGGCCATGAAACCCACTGGGTGACCTAGGGCAAGTCACAGTCTCTCATCCTCAGTGGAATGGAAGGGCAAACCTCCCCTGAACTAGAAAACCTCATGATAGGGTCGCCATAAGTGGGAAACGACTTGAAGACACACAACAGCAGATGCAGTTTAAGTGTCTTGGATTATTTTCTTTCCATGGTGGGGTTCGGAGGTGGGACAATTCCTCTTTCTTGGTCCCAACGGTTGCACTGATCCTTATTCATCTTGGCCTTTCTTCACCTCTCCAGTCTCCTCCTCTCCCCTGGCTTTCTTAGGTTCCCCCACTCTTTTCTGTTTGCAATTTATAACTCTCCCCCCTTCCCTTCCTTTCCCTTCCCTGCCTGTCCTTTTCTTTCATCTTCTGCTGGCAGTGAAGGGGAGAACTGCTTTTGCCTTTGAGGGTAAAGGGGCCGCCCACTTGTTTTGTGGAAGCTGAAACTTGGGGTGGGTTGGGGAATGCTTTGAAGTGAAGGGGGGAACCAAATCATCTGAGACTCCCCTCCAGATTCCTTGCTTTCCTTTGTACCCATTTTATGTATAAATAACTGTCTTGATCTCCACACACAGACACAAAGTTCTGAAATCATTTGATGCTGTTGTTGCCCTTCCCCATTGACACATGATTATTGCTGAGGGGAGTGGATGAAGAGGAAAGGGCTCTTTGCAAAGCCTTCTCCATTGTCTTCTAACAAGGAGAAACAGCCACATTCACAGCCTTAGTCACAGCCTTATCCCTCCCTCCCTCAAACTGTCCTTTTCTTTCTGGCTAGGCTGAGCCTGGCATTCAGGACTACTGCTGCAGGGGCTCTCCAGCTATTGTCTCTCTGGAAGATGCTGATCACACCATTTTTTAAAAAAAGGTTGTTGCCTCTATCCACTTTTGAGGATTAGATAGATAGGAGTTGGCACTCACATGCAAGCTTCAAAAAGGGCTGCTGCATCCCAGACTAATGGTGCACGTGAACCAAGGCATCTCAGGGGAAGGATGCATTTCATCAAGCTTTTTTTTGTGGCACAGAAGCAAGTGTGTAGTCAGCCATCCATGGGGATAGTAGCATCTATTACTGTTTGGGATTACTGAGTGAGAGAAACAGAACTTGGGAGCATTTGTTAATATATTCTGCTGTCGTGATGACTAGAAACATATTTAAAACCGCAACAATGCAACATGTGTATGCCATATGAGAAATTTCTGGCTGAATATTTGGACCAGAATTAGAATTCTGACTAAAGTAGAGCAGGTTTGTAGTCAGACTTGAACGTATGATGTGTTACATGCATCTTTTATGGAGGCAAAATCTGCTCTTTTCCACTTAGTGTACTTTATGTGGCCATGACAACATCTTTTAGGATCTCAGATTTACAGTTTTGGGAGGAGTAATTGACAGGAAACGTTAAAGCCACACACACATTTAAAACTCTCTGTCATAGAGCTGTAATGTGTCACCAAACTGAAAATCCCAGAATTCCACAGGATGCACCCATGGAATCATTGTGCTATCATTGTGCAGTTGAAAGGGCCCCAGATTCGGTTGTTCATTCAGGCTCATTCAAGACATTTAGGTAATACTGTGTTCATAGATTTTTGTGGGTTTTTGAGCTATGTGGCCATGTTCTAGAAGAGTTTCAGAAGGGAACATGGCCACATAGCCCGAAAAAACCCACAAAAATCTATGGATGCTGGCCATGAAAGCCTTTGACTTCACAATACTGTCTTCAGTTTGTCACTTTTGGCTACCCACAAGAGCATGGTAGTTAAGGATAAAGTGTAGAGAATGAGAGTCAAGTCCACTCATTGGAGGAAAGACTTGGATATACCATAAATGTCCCTAATAAATGTACCTATTTGGAAGTAGGTCTCACTGAAACCAATGAGTTCAATAAGGATTACACATGAATGTGTATGATACTGCCATGTTCTTACTAAAACTGTTGTGTTATGCTATCTGTATTCATATGTTAGGTGACACATGCTGCTTAAACCTAGAATAACAAACTCATTTAAAATGGAAGGTCAGTATGCATAGAGCTCCTCACCCCCACCACCCTAGTTTCTAGAGTTACATTGCTCATGTGAGTCAATAAAGGCAATTAAATATGCAAGACGGTTAGTTGAAGTAACCTATGAACCAGATCCTTTTAGTTTTGCCAGTGGCAGGTTAGCCTACTGGAGAATTTCCCTGGAGCCTCCAGGTCACTGGAGCAATCTGCTGGGTAGTGCTACAAATGGGGTGAAAGAGTAAAACACAGCAGAGCAGAACAGATGGAAAACAAATACAGTATTGCCATTCTAAGCAACAGGGAAGACAATTGTGTGTGTGTGTACCACACATATATTATGCATACTTCTGAAACCTAGGAGAGCGACATGTTATCTTGGAGTAATAGCATTTAAAAGTTGTTGGGTTTTCCCCTCCTGTGTTGTCTGTGAGCTTTCTTCGTACAATGAAAGAATAGCCTGTAAGTTAACATATGGAAATTGTATCTACTCCTTTGCTAATTGGTTCAAAATGAGAATGAAATCTTGGAAGATTTGCACTTTGAAAGGCATATCATGTGTCATTTTCATGGGCTTATACTATTAGTGATTCTGTACATTTAAAATGAAAATAAAGTTATTTTTACACTGTTTGGACAGTGTCAGTGAAGACCTAGAAAGTTGTCTAGCATATATTGTGACATACTTGGGTGTGATAGTACTGGAAACCTTCCAGACATTACCACCAGAGCTCTGAAAAGCTGCCAGAATCCCTTTGGCTCTCACAATAGTCTCTGGTTACTGCCCATATAAATGCTGCTTATTCATCATTTTTAGAAATGGATTGAGAATTTCAATTAATAATAATACATTTTATTAATTTTATTTATATTCTACCCTTCAGATACTTATGTAGGGTGGCCAAACTAAAAAAAAAAAAAAAAATTATACGGTCCCCCCCCCCCCCCCCGGGCAAGTAAATAACATGTTCCACTTGTTATAATTTTAAAACTATTCAAAGCCTGCTTTCATTTATATCAGGGGTTATATTTGTATTTGTTTGCTTTACATGTAACAGATGTGTAAAGGAAAACTTTAAAAAGAAGATAGGCCTTTGAAAGTCTGGCATTTGGATGAACTGTGTCCTTGTGGTCTGCTTTTGTATTTAGTCTTTGGAAAGGGGAAGTAGAGAGCACATGTGGTGCAATTGTTTGAATGCTGGATTAGGACACTGGAAGAACAGGGTTTGTATCCCTGATCAGTCATGGAAAACCACATGGGTAAGTCACACTCTCTCAGCTTCAGAGGAAGGCAAAGGAAAGGCACCTCTGAACAAATCTTACCAAGAAAACCCCATGGTAGGTTCATCTTAGGGTTGCCATGTTAAAAAATACTTGAAAACAGACAGCAACATAAAACTAGAACTCAATGTCACTGTTCTCCATCTGTCTTAATACCCAAATGGGAACTAAGTCATTCCCTCTTGCCCCACACCTTGTGGTGAACTTTGGCAGTGACATGTTCAAATTTTGTTTCAGTTATTACTAAGGCATGTGAAGGACAGGACACACTAGGCAGTTGTTTTTTCATTCTGTACAGGTCTCAAGCCTTTCTGCATTTGTATTCTTTCTGTGTCACTCTCAAACTGACTCTAGATAGAGCTACAGGAAGACAATTGTTCAGAAAGTATTAAAACAACTTAACACACAAGGCTTCTTAAGGGATTCTTTTGAATAGTCAATACAGTGACATCTACATCCAGGTTTAGACAATGATGGCAAATCTCATGTGGATGGTTTTAATTGCTGACTCTCTGTGATGTTAGAAAGCCAGTATGGCACAGTGGTTTGCATGTTGGACTAGGACACTGGAGACCACAGAGTTCACATACCTGCTTGGCCATGGAAACCCACTGGGTGACTTTGAGCAAGTCACACTCTCTCAGTTTCAATGGAAGGCAGTGGCAACCATCTGAAGAAATCCTGCAAAGAAAACCCTGTGATAAGTTTGGCTAGAGTTGCCATAAAATGGAAATGACTTCAAACACATAGAAACTGTGTGAAGTTACAAACCTCATCCTTTTATGTGCATTGGTAATGGAGTTGAAGCCAAAGAGGCACAAGTTCTAGGTATCAAGGTATAAATAGGTAATTATATATTTAAACTTACATAAAATCTAGTAGGCTTTCATGTGTGTACATGGGTTCTTCCATTTCATTTCAGTGTAAGAAAACTTTTCCATGTGCATATATGTGTGTGTGCAGAGCTGCCCTTCACTGAAATTCTAAGGTGATTGTCATATATTCATGAGAAGGAAACAAGTGAACACAATGCTTCTATCAAAGCCCTCATGTCAGTAAAAGCCTGCAAAATCAAAGTCATTGTCACCAAATACTGTAGCTTCTCATTTTACTTCTGAAAAAAATCGATTTAAAAAAAAAATTGGGCACAAGATCATAATTTTGCTTTTTTAAAGATAAGTATGCTTGCCTATTACTGGAACTGCTGCATATCAAAATCCTTTTGAGGGTAATGGGTTTGCAGAACTCAGCATTCCTTTTTTTTTTATCTAAAGATGCTAATCCAGAAGCAATCCCAAGCATGTAAGGAAAATTCAGATAAATACATTATTTTTCTGAAAGTCAAAATAACTTTACTTCTAAAATTAAATTAACAAAATTAACATGGTTGTATCTATGGACAGAACAGCCACTTTGCCATTTTCACTATGCAGTGTTTGGTGGAATGCAAAACGAATATAGTAGAATACCGTAGAAACTAACATTGGTAAGATGTTTAGCATTTCCTGCTTTTCATTATGTGGGTGCATATTTCCTGATAGAAAACAAAGAAGCAATGAAGTGTAAGAATGCCACTGCTTTGCTTTAAAATGCTGATTGTGCTATAACTCTACAAGATTAGCTGTGATGTATTCTGAAGTATATAGTTTTCCTTCATTCCAGCCAGAAAATATGTTTTTAATGCAATCACAAATGTTTGAAATATAGTAGAAGAGTTTTTTTGATGGTCGATAGTCATTAAGTCTGTTCCAACACTAGTCTGCTGTATCTGCCCCAGCCTTTGACCCAGAAATCTCTTTGCTGTTAATATTGTTGAAACTGTATGAATTTTAGCAACGTAGGGGCATCTGGTAGAAATCTTAGCTCAGCCTTGAACTACAATACATTCTTTCCTTTTGTAATGTGGGGGTATACCGCCTCTTTCTTTTATTTCTTCCATCTGGCATCTTCCATTAGCCAGACTTAGGGACTATGTAGCTTCACCAGAATAACTGTATCATGTGTCATCAGTCTGCTGCTATGTTGGCTGTTATGCTTTGTGGGGATATTATTTAATTTTAACATTAGCCCACTCATAATCCTCTCATCTAGGGCAATAATTTTGTGGGCTTTCCCCCCAATTTTATTTGGCTTTTTTTATCACCCATCCCCTGGGCTGTTTACATTGTGATCCCTTTTTAATCTTTGACATTTTAAAAAGTTGAATGTAAGCCACTTGAATCCATGGGTAAACACATAGGATATAAATTAAGTAGGTAATGTTGAGGACTGGTTTCAGTATAACAAGAAACAATGGTTTATTGGTATGTGTATTAAACACAGCACACATTCATTAGTTAGTGAACAAGGCAAGGTCAAGACCAAATTTTGATACTTGTGTACTTGAAATTATTAGAATATAATTTGAGTTTTCTGAGTAAATATCTATCATGGAGCTGTGGCTAGTTGAAAGGCAAAAGAGGAGAACTTTTTTTATAGTTTCTTCTGTGTCAAAGATGGAAAGGGGAAACAGGAATGATTGCTATAACTGGCAATGGAGCAAGAAACTAGCTTCCCCTCATGTTATACAGTATTTACTCAGAAAACTCAAATTATATTCTAAAAATTTCAAGTACACAAGTATCAAAATCTGGTCTTGACCCTGCCTTGTTCATCAACTAATTGAAGGTTTTCCATGTTTAACACATGTAGCACGAAACTGTTGTTTCTTGCTATACTGAAATCAGTCCTCAATGTTATCTACTTAATTTATATCCTATGCACCTAACCCATGGATTCAAGTGGCTTACATTTAACTTTTCAAAAGGCAAAAGGGGATAACTTTTTTTTACAGTTTCTTCTGTTTAAAAGATGGAAAGGAGAAATATGAATGATTGCTATAACTGGCAGTGGAGCAAGAAACTAGCTTCCTCTCATGTCTGAACTTAGGGTAACATCCAGTTTTGGATAGAACTTGCAGTTCTTTTGCTACCCTGCTGCACCCTTTGCTATATATAACATCCCAATGCTGATATCAGGGAGCTAGAAAGTTATGCAGGAGAGAGCACAGTCTTTGGGCTGAAAAATGCTCCCTACCCTTGCCATGCTGCAAGAGCAGGGAGCCAATATTGGGTGCCTAGTGATATTCCCCATGTCTCCAACTCTGTGAGATCCACTTGGTGTCAGTGAAGGTGGTCACTCCCCTCCCGTGTCACATGTGTTGCCATGCCTCTTGATTTCATAGATGCCTTTGCTATACTTGGGGTTGCCATATCCCGCCTGGGGACAGGACTTTCCCGGTTTGGAGCGGGGCCACACGGTCCCGCCCCAGTTTGGCCCCGCCCCCGGGACTCCCCCCCAGCGAGGCCCTGGAGGCAGCTCCACCCCTCCCCGTGGCTGTGTCCCACCCTCCCTGCCTCCCTGCCTGGCTCAGCCTAGGGAGCAGGTCTTCAGGACACCTGCCACTCAGAGCTATTGCCAGCCCACTTGGTATATATGTCTTGCAAAAGGCATTACACTGGTGCCTCGGGTTACGAAATTAATTCGTTCCGCCATTCCTTTCGTAACCCGAAAATTTCGTAACCCGAAAAGGCTTTCCGTTAGCACTGGAAAGCCTATAGCTGCACTTTGCAGCATTTGAATTTCGCGCCGAAATGAATTTCGTAACCCGAAAAATATTTCGTAACCCGAAACAGTTTTTGCCAATCCAACTTTTTCGTATCCCGGAAATTTCGTAACCCGATCATTTCGTATCCCGAGGCACCAGTGTACTTTCCAGTTTACAGTGAGGAAAAAAAAGGCCATAAATCGTTCATGTTTCACTGGGAGTCTAAATGCCTCATCTTTTAAATGTATACCGCGTCAGTATTCTTGTAATTCTTTATCACAGGATCGTTTTTGAGGCCCTAAACACCTTTACTTGTAATATGCAAATTTCTCCTGAAGCTGACCAATGAGAAAGAAGCAATCAGCCCTCCACTTGGGTTGGTTTTCAATGGAAGGAAGAGATTTTGCCTTGCTTGTAAATAGGAAGGGCTTTGGGGTAGCAAAAGGCTGCAGAAATAGTTTGACCCCCCCCCTAAACATTCATGGCTCAGTGCTATAGGATTCTGGGAATTGTAGTTTCTTGTGGCACCAGAGCTCTCTTGACAAAAGGAGGCTCAATGGTCCACAGAGCTACAGTTCCCAGGATTCCATAGCCTTGAGGAGGAGGAGGAAGGGTGCCTTGAAGGGCAGAATTGGGGCAGAGAAGGAGGAGGAGGAGCAGTTGGAGGAAAGCTGAGTCAGTGGCCATTAGGTCTGCCTTGGTTTTTTGGGGTTTTAAAATTATTTTTAGAAATATAAAATACTTATTTTATTTCATTTTATTAATTTTTATTATTGCTTTTTATTTTTTTATTTTATTAATTTTTATTATTGCTTGTTTTTATTTTATTTTATTAATTTTTATTATTGCTTGTTTTAGTTTATTAATTTTTATTATTGCTTGTTTTATTTTATTAATTTTATTATTGCTTGTTTTTATTTTATTTCATTAATTTTATTATTGCTTGTTTTTATTTTATTTCATTAC